>NC_141910.1:32492500-32797500 GCF_057802395.1 Ceratotherium simum simum | reverse complement strand
TAAATGCTTTATTCTTCTCTAAATATTAATAACATCAAATCTATTTTATGAGTAAATATAATAGAATATTAATTGTGGTGTGACAATACAGATAAAGTTTTAAAACACATAATCTTTGATATTGCTTATCAATTAGTTGTAGTAGAATCAATTATATCTGGTTATTAACACAATTAGTTTTGAGAAAAATTATTTTTATTTTCTTTATAAATTATTCTATTTTAAGATCTTCATTTTCACTAATACAATAATATTTAGGCACTTTTAAAATGTGTAATTACATGCTTGATAGTTGTAATACCCCGGCTTTCTAGTAACAAGAGAAACCTGGATAATCAAACAATAAATGTTCATTTGAAAGAGTCAAATGGACATTTACTTTGCAAATATGCTGTAGGATTCATGAATGCAAGGAATAGCAAATATGCTCATATCACAAGATAAGATTTAAATTTTAGCTTTTTTGAAAGCTTACAATCCAAATCCCATTCAAACACAGGTATTATGGTACATCACTGTTGATACAGTGAGGTTAAAAAAAAATAACTCATGGAAACCACAAAAGATAGCATAACATCAGATCTGAATTTCAGGAAAATTCACATACCTGTTATTGTATGAATAGAGAAAGTCAGAAAATAAAATTTGATTATTTGCCACTGTCACAGTGAATCACATAAAAAATTCTGAAAACCCTTAAACACAAAAATACATTGACTTTATTTCCTCACAGACCCACTGCTGTGCATATACTAAGAAATATTAAAGTGGTATCAGAATGATGCCTTACTAGAAAGAAAGAATGCAGCACTGGGAAAGGATATGAATGACAGGAAACAAAAGAAAGTTTAAAGACAGAGATAGAGAGGATTCCAGGTAATCTGTTGCTACAATTCTTTTTAGTTATTTGAATAAGTTTCCTCTTCCTTTTCCACTCCCTACTTTGTCCACTCGAAACTCTCCACGTCCCCCTCTAGATCTATCTCTTCCAATGTGTCCCCCCCATACACACATATGTAATTCATCAAAATGACAAATTCAAGATACAGCAAGAAAAATATTCTGGAAATATTAACGGTCAAAAAGAAAGACAAGCTTCCTGCTCTCATAGAGCTTACATTCTACCAGGAAAAGTTGACATTAAATATATAATCACTCATATAAATATGTGATTACAATTATGATGATTGTTATGAAGGAAAATACAGGCTTCCAATCAAAGCACCAACATTTAACTGACAATGATTAACCTGCACTCCTGAGCAATTAACCAGCCATGATGGCTGGATTTGCAGTATAACATACTGTGATATTTTCTGATTTAAATCGTCATTCATTTTACTCAGATAATCATTAGAGTAAAACACAAATAAAAAAACTAATCATTGGAGTGAAGTGACCAGTTAAACATACAAGGAAAAAACAAAAACAAACAACAACTAAATTCCAGGCAAATACATAAACCTAAATTCTAAATAGAATAGAGTCCTGTTAACATTATCCATGGTCTTAATAATACCATTGACAAATTTCAAGCCAAAAAAGAAAGCAAACTCAATTTCACAAAGACCATTTGGATCCATCTAGCCACAACCAGCAGAAGTAAGGTTGGCTCTGGATAATATCTCTCTTCAGCTATCCCAAAGAAAGCTATAATTCATTGAAACAAAGTTTATTCCTAACCGATCCAGTTAAAGGTGACATGTCCTTGTTTAGAAAACATGAAAACAAATCCAAATAATTGACTCTAAAGTTTGAAACAGAATGACCAACTGAAAATACTAGGCACGATGGCCAACATGAAGAGGAAGAAACCGTCCATTTTGTTCATTATGATTCTGCCAGCACACAGCAAGGATCCTTAACAGGTCTCCAGCTGACTTAGCTGTTTTTGTCATGTACAAATGATAACGGATTTTGCAGTTTCCATACCTTGAAAAATTAATTAGGGAGTATGGAAGGATTCACACCGACTCTGTAAAGATACATCACAAAGTGATACCAGTGCTTACCTCTACAGAAAAGACTGGAGAGGAGGATAAAGAAGGTTATCAGAAAGAATGTTCTCTTTAGATGAGTTACTTTTTTTTTCTTTTAATGAAATGCATTCATCTATAATTGGGCATTTAAAAATTTAGAAAATATTTAAGAATCCGTACAGAAGAAATCAATATGATAAAAATGACGTTCTTGAATCCAATTTTTCTTCTGGACTCAAAAAGAAAGATTTGATCCACAGATGTTCATTCCAGAGCCCCTGAATTCACTACTCCTAAAGAGAAAATAGCTATCAAGAAAAATGCTCCAGGATTGTATTGTGACGGAAAGATTTGGGAAGCATTAATTTACAATGCAAATCAGTTATTTTAGACTGGGTAGGTTTCAACAACACCTATTTTACACACAACTAGTATTGAACCTGATATAGGAAGCTACAGTGTAAAGTTTCTAGACATTTTTTGACTCCTCCAATAGGTTGCACAAGACAAGGATATCTACCTAAAGGAGACCCTGACTCATGTTATCTTTATCTTTGCTGAATGTTGATCACACTTTTTACCACTCTCATAGCACTTCCATTCTGTCCTTTATGCTAAGTTGTCCACACGTTTTGATTTCTCTATTATATGGACCTCTTTGAATGTGGATGTCATGTCAGTCAAGATCGCATTTTTGCTCTAGAATGCAGATTTGTTGAATTAATTTGCAATTAAAGAAGATTTACAAATCACATTTCTCATTTCTATACATCTAATTAACCAACATGTAAAGGTAACCACTATGATTTGCAAAATATTCAAGTTCAACTTAAAATCTTCTTTCCCCATTTAACATCGAAGAGCATCCTGGTCCCATTAACAGAAGAAGAATGTGAAGGAAAAACCAAATTCCTGTCCTCTATAGTTTTTTGCTGATTGAGAAATAAACTTCGATGACAATTGGTGAAGAAAAAATATGTTTGACACACATGCCAACAGAAAACATTTAAGACTGACATAGTAAAATTGAAGGAAGTGACACAATGTTAACCACACCAAAACCAATATCAGCTGCGTATAAATAAGAATTATTCCGTATGTAGAGTTAAATGGTGATATAATTAGAAAATTATTTTTAAGAGTTACTTTTTCACAACATACTGAATATATATGTGTGTATATATTTAGAAAGTTGGTGTATATACATGGATTCATACAACTATATACATGCACATATACAAGCACATATACATATACTTCATCAACCAGTAAAATGAAATATAAATACAGTTCCCTCTATGCCATCCTGAGTACTATACTAAGGAACGTGTTAGGAAATGCCCACTTAGGAAAGGGAAGTGGATGGGAATTTGGTCTCAAAAAAAAAAAAAAAAGGCTTAGAAAATATCCCAAATGGTACACAAAATCTCTAAAAGAATCGATAAATACTGTCATTTGCGTAGTTGCTAGAAGGCTCAAAATGAGATTAAATTATGTTATTGGAAATGGTTGGCCAAAACATAAACTGCAATAGCATATGTTCTCTTTTTATTGGCTCAAAGTATCCAAACAACATTTGTTTCTAAAGCTCTATTTTACACATTTAAAACTTTGATATCATTTCTTACTTATTGCCTGGCTCACGTTCAAGTGCTTTTTCAAGTATACAAGTTTCCCTGCTAGATGACACCAATGTAAAGTGCAGAACTATGAGCTTTGGTCCCAGTTCACCAGATTAAGATTCAGAGCATAAGAAAGACTCAGAGAGTTCAAGGATAAGACACATTCCTGCATTTAAAACAACCAAAAAAACAAAACTAGAGACCAAGGGCACATTCACTAATACATAGTTAAAAATGGTTCATTTAAAGGCTATGCTACATATTTACCACAGTTGCATATCATCTACTTCCTTTTAATGAAAAGACTACACACAATGTGGACGGTTCTAAATGGCAAATTAAACATGCTTTTAAATTTGGCACAAGAGTACACATGCCTGACTTACCAAATGACGCGGGAATGTATACCTGGTTGATAACGTTCTTAAAACAGTTAGTACGTACAAAAGAAAGAACGGGCTTGTCCCGCTCCTTTGTTTATCTCTTTCATGATACTGCCTTTTCAGGTAATCATGGAGTTAACGTGACATCTAGCAGACAACAAGGTGATGAGCCCAGAGTAGTACCACTTCTGTGCTCACATGCTTAGACTTACATCCCAATGCATAATGGCTGGGGCGGGTGTGCTCCAGAGTTAAATGTTTGAGGATGATATATTTACTGTGACTACACTCATCATCTAATACTATTAAATGTTACTCGAAAAACTGAAACTTGTAGCTCATTTCTAAATATACTAATTATATAAGCAGCTGACGTTAAAAAAATCACTCTAAAGAGCAAGGGAAAAAAAGGAGTGAAACATTTTGATGGATTTTTCTTACCTTAAATTCATAAAATATTCATAAACAATGATACCTACCTCCCAGTGCCCATTACTAAAGCCAAAAGGTCTAAATACATTTGCATGACTTAGAAAAACCATAATTCACACAGATGGTATTAAGAAGAAATAAAATAATGTAATACCTTTACTTTTACCTATGGATTTGATGAAATGGTTCCATGAAGAAAGGGTTTCCATACAAAGAGAATAAAGAGGAGAGAAACAACAATAAGAATTATGAATATATGTAAATGCACTACTCTCTGAAAATTAAACAAAACAAGAAAGTATAAATAAGGGTTTCAAGACAAATGGAGATACAATCAGTACGTGTTGAGAAATCCGCCTCCTTTTTTTAAGGCAATACATGCAAGGAAATTGCAAAGCCCATGCTCACTTTAGAAGATTACACAAAAGGGAGATAAACAATGACTATTGCTAGAAAAAGTATTGATTCTGATGGAACACGATACTCAGCATTCTAGAAGCCAGAAGCCAAAGATGTTTGCAGTTCCCAAACCGCCATGCATGGGTGAAAAGTGGACTCTTTTTGGTACAATAGTTTAAATTGAATATCCTCTTTCAAAAATTAACTTCTGATGGTTCTCGGTTTTTCTTTACTATAACTACCCTTAACTGCATATGCTGATAAATGTATGAAAACTTTCAATCACAAGTTCTTATGTATCAACTATTTGCAGGTATTATAGTGCCAAGAATGAAGGAAAATACAAGTCAAAGAAGCAAACCAAAATCAAACCAACAAATCAAACCAACAAAATCAAACCAAACAAAGGGGAGAAAAACACGTGGAAAAAAGTGAACAAAATTTATGTATTTAATTTGCAGCCAGATAATTTGCAAGCATTTGCCCATCCTTTGCAGTGATGATTTGAAAGCAGCTACAGAAAAAGAAAACACTGAAAGCAGAGTGGAAAAGGAACAGAGCCCATACCTTGGTCGCCCATCATCAGGTGCGCCAGACCTTGAAGGGAAACAAGAGCACAGTCAGCAATAAACAAGGGAGCATGGGGAGGCAGGGTTGTCACGGTGACAAAAATGTTCAGTGACAGACATCTTGTTTCCTATGAGACATGTCTGTATCACAGAGACAAATCAAAAAGCATTCTTTCAACCCCTGGTTGGAATGCTTTGGGGCAAAGAGTTATAGAACTGCGATTTAAACACTGGCATATGCTGCACTGTGTATTTCTTCTGTGTATCAGTTGGAACAATCAAGAGCATAAGAGCTTGACTTAAAATCCAACCAATCCCTTAAATATTGCATCTGTCCTTCATGCCCTTTGATAAGACTGTTTTGAACACTGCCCCCACAGGGCTTGTCATTCTTTGGTGATGAAATTATATTTTCAAATACCCAAAAGGAATACCTGAAACATGGGCTGGGTCTGATCTTTTTCCCCTCATCAAAAATGAGCAGTTTCATAATTCAATGAAAAAAAAAATCCTTAGTCACACTGAAATGATAATGCAGAAATGTCTCCTTGTCTGACACATGTAGCAATTGACTAAACTCATTCAAATACAAAAAAGATCATTATACATGCAGTTGTAAAGCTAGAATTTACTACAGAATAACATTTTTAAGAAAAAATGGATCAGCTTTAAATAGGCTCAAGTAATTTTCCATGGAGAACAAAACTATTTAGCATTTTACTTAAACATTAAGCTATGAGTCAATGTAAGTGAGTATACATTCTTAAGATATATATTACATATCTATTAATAATATATATATCAGATAGTTTCATCAAGTTTTCTAAAAGAATACTGAATTCCCTTTGTTTATTTAAATTATTTATTAACTCTTGCTTCACAATTAATTTCAGATTGAAGATCATTCCTTTTCTAAAGAATACTGTCAACGTTCTTTTAAAAAATTCTTTCACTATCCAGGAAGATACTTTTTACTAAAGGGAATTAATTTCTAGTTCTTTATTCTAAATTCAAAAATAAAGCTACTCCTCAATCCGTGCATATTTCAAGAATATGGGAAAATGTTAGAGCAATATAGTACACATACAACTATTTTAATAAAATTTATATTTCATTTCCCAGGGTTATTTCAAATATATTGGAGACTTTATTTGAGCTACATAACATTACGCATTAGTTGCATCATTATTGAAATAATCTGTGTTATTTCCTTAAAATTTTAGGAACATTTAAACATCCCTGTGGGGCCGATAAAATTAAAAATCATCATATAACCACAATATGAAAATTATTTAACATAGTTTAATGTTTTTGTAATCTAGCCTCTTTTTGTATTTTCTAAGTGATTTTAACAAAATAAGATCACAGGCAGATTCAAAAGTTTATGATCTGTTGGTGATTCATGATATTTTATATGCTTCGGAATAGTGGCTTATCTGTCCAGGTTATATAATTTTTCATTTAATTTCACTTTTAAAACTACTATACATATTTTCTAATAAAGTTTATAACTTTTTTATAGACTAAATCAGGGAATTATCTCTGTACAAGATCTAATTTTTAAAAAACATATTAGATACCTCTAATGGTTTTTAGTACCACCTTAGTAAGGATGGAAATTATTAATAAATCAAAAGGCATTCACATGCCTCATGCTAGACTTCCTACTTCTAAGGGAACTCGACTGTATTGCCAAAGTTCAGTTATAAATAAGGATGTTAAAATTATGATTGAATAAACTTTATTACAATAGTTTATGGGCCTATATTCTGAAAACCTTGTCAAAATTTTTCACGGGATGAGTGTGTGTTAGAAGAGAGGCATTCATGCTTATTAGGCTGATTTCAAAGCCCACTAGAATGCAATTGGATTTAAGGAGAAAGAACAAAAACATGGAACATGTCACAGGATGTTTAAGGAAATACGAAAGAAGTTGAAAAGATACTTAAAAAAACCCAAACTTTTGATCCCAATTAACATGCACAATATAAATGAGACTGACTTTGAAAGATGTCAGATCTGCAGGGTAATATCGTCTTTATCAAGTGCATACTCACATGCAATTAAAATTATAGTATTGAAAAACAGAAGCCATATACAGAGTCAACACTTGGAAAAATAGTCATTGATGATTTCTTTTAAAGTTTTAATCTACTTTACTTAAATAATGGAACAGAAATGTTCAGCAACTAAGCAATTATATCGTCCATGAAAGAATCACAAATAATATGCTGAAACTTGCTACTGATCAACTTTGTATTACCATGAATTGTTCTTTAATTCAGACATCAAGTCTTACTAACTTTAATGGTTGTCTGTAATCTTACATGGGGACTCTTTTTTTAAGAAACTCCTCAATCTGTAGAAATGTACATTATCTTTGCAAAATGGCTGTATTTCAAAATATTGCAGAAAATATGCTAAATGCTTTCTTCTGACATGCAGATATTAGTGAATTGTTTATGCAAGAATCGTTAATACTATGATTATATAAGTTGATGGAACATCAACTTCCCTTTCACAATTCTTTGCTCTACCTAGTTCTTTTTGCACTTTTATCCTTTAGAGATTTGGTTGGGAGCACAGCAACTAATGCAATTAAGTTCTTGAAAGATAAAAAGGTTAAAATATGTTTTTTTTTGTTTTTTGTGAGGAAGATCAGCCCTGAGCTAACATCCATGCCAATCCTCCTCTTTTTGCTGAGGAAGACTGGCCCTGGGCTAACATCCATGCCCATCTTCCTCCACTTTATGTGGGAGGCCACCACAGCATGGCCTGATGAGCAGTGTGTCTGTGCACGCCCAGGATCCGAACCCGGGCCGCCAGCAGCGGAGCACACGCACTTAACCGCTACGCCACAGGGCCGGCCCCTAAAATACGTTTTAGTTTGTTGGATTACATAGGAAAAAATGTATAACTTTCTCAAAATTCCTTGATAGAGATAATTCTAGAAAACTCTCAATAAATATTACAGTTTTATTTACCAGACACAGAATATTACAAATATACTTACCAGTGATCACGTCGGAGTGCTGTATGCTTTCATTTCCACTGGCCAATGGCTTATTTTTTTAATTTAAATGTATGCCTGTTACTTATAGTCAGTATTTTATTCTATGTCCTTTTTATAAATCAAATCATTTGAAACTAAACCAATGGGCTTGGCATGATGTAATGCTAAACATTTCCAACAGAAAAGAAATCATTTTGATCAAGAAAAAAATGGAGAAAGAATCATGCACTGTGTTCTGAAACTGCAAAGAAATACTTACTCATTTAAAATAAAAGATGCAGGATTGGATCATTTTTCCATACAGAACACCACAATAAATATTCTAAGGTTCCTATGGGATGCTGAAATACATCAAGGGTGGGAGTTAAGGTTGAAGGAGTTCCATATGTTTGGGGCTGCTGGGATTGAGAGAGTGTGTGTTCTGTATGAAAAGTGATACACAATCCAGAAATCAACAAATGCTCAGAAAGAAGTTCAACTTACCGTCTAAATTCAAGATGTACTCTATTAATACTAAGAAATAAAAGGCAAATGAGAGTTGGAAAATAAAGTAGAAAGCACCCACCTTCCACATTGTTGTCTTCTGAAAGCACATGACAAGGAGGGAGAGAAAAGGAAAAACATTCATTAAGCAGCATGCAGACTAGACCTTGCCTTTGCATGTCTTCCTCATGCAAGGCACCAAACACATCATGCAAGTGCTCCATCGCTACCATTCAAAGGGCAAAACAAAAACCACGGGAAGCAGGTGCCCTCCCACTGGCAGCATTTAAAGAGCGTGAGACGAAATTTCAGTAATACTGCCACGTCCTGAGCAAGAAGTTTTGAAAAGTCTCGCACTGCCCTGTGTAAGGCAAACATTATTCTTACATGTGGCTGGCATGGTTTTTCCAGACAATTATTTTTAAAGCTCCCCCCCGCCCACCAATTCTAAAAAATTCTAGTTCTAAATTCTGATCTGGACTTGGACGAAAGAAAGTCCATTGCAAACAGCCATGAAATGTCACTTAAAGACATTCCAGTTCCATTTACCATCATGGCCTTTAAGTATTTCTAATACTTCAACTTCTTTCCTTAAAGAAACACACTACAAATTTACACAACTAAACTCTACAATTTATTTGGTTTATTTCTAGTGCGTTCATATTTTATTGCAAATAATGATAGCTGATTATAATTTTTTAAAACACTAACTTGAAAAAAGGTTAAGTAAAAAAGTAATCACCGCAAGCAAAGTTCATTTGGGAATTGTCCATTAGACAAAGTTTATCATGATTTGTTCACTTAGTACTTCTGTTTAGGGTGTGAATATGAATGCAGTTAAGATAATAACAATATTTGGTGAACTTTCTCTTATATTTTCATACACCTATATAATATTTACACATTTTCATATATTTATTTAAGTATATTTCCATATGTGTACATATATATGTGTATATACAAACACACACATATACAAGCAGATTTTGTATGTATTTCCTACACATAATTAATGTAAGTGTATGGGATTTAAATTATTACTAGTACTGACTAGACAATTCAAGGACTACTTGATTCCCAGGGTTTGGTATCCATGTAAGAAAAGGAAGGGAAAGTTGTTTTACGGGCCTAGAGTGAGAGCAAAGGTTTCAGTACTTATCAAAATTTTTTCAATAGTAAAGTATATCCATGTTGACATTTCTAGTCTCATTCTTATGTTTCGTTTAATTAGCTGTACTTTTTAAAGTGGTCATTTGATCAAAAGCGTTTATAAAGAATAAAACAACAGCAAGTGCAGAAACTTGAGAGAAAAACAACTATAAATGCACCATTTCATAAGGTTCAACAAATAACTTTGTTAATGGTTAAAGTTACTAATAAATTAAAAATCATCGATTTTGTTTAAAATATATTAACTGGAAAAAGAAATATCCAGACAGACACAGTTACTGATGTGGTCTTAACATATAATAGAAAAATAGCTAGTGGGTAAATGCAGACAATAACATCTATACAAAATACTTGGTTTGCCAGAGTTCATTTTAAAAGAAATAACAAAAAATGATTGAAATATTTAATATGTAATATTCATTTCCTGTGTGGTTTTGGTTCTAATCTACCAAACAAGGAATTAGACTGAATTTGTTACTTTTCAATGGCAACTCTGACATGATATGATCACGGATATTAAAGTTTTGTTTTACTGCTTTATATTGGAAATCACAGAAAAATATAGATTATTTTTATTTTAATGTTTAGGATACACTTTGGTTTTATAATAACTGTCCTTTGAAATTCCATTTCCCATTTAAGATGTTTATTTTTGAAATAAGATTATTTAACACGTTGAGGAAAACAACAAAATCAGGTAATTTAGAGGAGAGGCAAGTGCCAAAAGGTCAACCAAGTACTACAGCACTATTTAATTTCTGTAAGCAAAAAACTGGCAAATTTGGTTGTGAGAAGTATAGTCCCAGAAAGGGGTTTTAATAAAGTCCTGGTTGAAAGTTAAAAGAAAGATGAAAAACCAACCCACAAAGTAAAACAGGCCCAGACTTGACACCAACTTTATAAACATGCTAAGTAGGATTGTGGAAAGGAAGTTGTGCTAATAAAATCAAGGTCATTTTCTAGTCCCCTGAAAGTGACTCATTTCACTATGGTGCCATTGATCCCACTCTGCTATCCAGCATTTTTCCGAGTTCATATTCATAAAGAGAACCAGCTTAACTAATGGGACTCTTTGTATGCAAATCTAAGTCACGTCCAATGTGTAAACAAATCCTGACTTGATCAAGTTCAGAAAAATGGTCTGTCTCAGAAGATTTAGATTAAAAAAAGAAAAAAAATCAAAGTACTAGAGTAAAAGGAAGGGTAATATATTAACTCCTATATGAAAAAAAAAAAAAAAGAAAACTGGCTTGGAACAGACTTTCCTTGAGTTTTGAGGTATTTTCAGATTCAATCATAGGATAAAAAACTTCTCTTTCCTTGTTTCATTCTATTCCAACACTTTGGTATCCAATTGTTGCCTTTAGTTGATTTAAAACTTGTTAAGCTACATTATTTCAGAATTTGAACATAGTTGTAACTAGTGGTAGCTCTAGTGTTTACAATCACTCTCCAGGTATTTTTCCTTTTCTCCTTCCTTTCTACTTGGTTTTTGAACCAAACATTGAATGTCGAGTTAGAAAAGAATAGTTTTTCTCATCACATCAACTTTTGCTTTCTCGGTGTAGAGTCTTATGCAATTAAATACTCTTCATCTAGCCTTACCTGTGGACATTGCCAAGTTAGGGAAAAGCTCTTGGTTTGCAGAAAACTCTGGCTTCTTAATTCTGCTGACCTAATTCTGCCCTGTTTATGAAGTGAGTCTCTGAGTAATCAACTTTACTATGATCACCATGCCACCTATAAAGATTACACTCTTGTTTTCTTTTGATTGTGAAAATAACGAATACAAAACCATGAAAAGATATCTTAAATTTTATTTTTCTTTTAGATAAGACATGCTTCCCTCACAATGATGGGAATTAGGCACCAGAATCAGTCATGTTATGAATGATGGTTGTGCGCTGTCCTGAAGGGAAGGTGCAGACTGTTCAACTGTATGTTTTTAAATTACTTAAAAAGAGCATCTCCTCAAAAAATTTTCCTTTGGCCCCCAGCTTATAAGAATGCAAGGACAGTAACTTTAATTTTGTCATTAGTGTTCTTTGCACATAATCTTAATTACATAATTCTGGGAAAAGAGAAATGAGTAAGAAAACAAATGTGCTTGTTCCAATATAAAGAAAATCAGAAATTTAATCATGACTAATGGATAAAGTTTGGAATAAAATATTATAAATAACTCCTTTTTGTATAATCAGTGTTTAAGCTTGGCAATATGGAAAGCTTCATTTAAATGCACAAGCAATAGTCAACTTATGTGCTATATTTTACATTGGAAGTTGGCCAAAAGAAGTCTCCTGTCACTACTTGGGCATTCCCTCTCTTCCTTGGTTTCCTTCCTTCTCTGCTAGTTGCCTGTGACAGGCTCCCTTCATTTTCTTTGGCTCCCCCTCTCTTCCATCAAAATTGCCACTACCGAAGGTGGCTTCCCACCCACATCCATGTCCTTCCAGGCGGAGAACATAGTAGCAAAACCGGTGGGGTACTAGCCAGCAGAAGGAGGAATAACGAATACGAGTCTATTTCCTTCTTACATACATGAGCTTGCTTGCTTCTATCCTCGCCTTTCTAGCCCCTTGTATTACGTTTCAAGATTTTACCCCTCATTTGGGGGATTAAATGCCAGTATAGTAGAGTCTGGTTCCCATGGTGGCACAGGATGTAGCTTTGTTTTATTTTATTTTTCTTCTGGTGTCAGCAGTGAAAGCCTTTAGAAAACCTCAATAGTCTGGGAATGCTTCAAGGACTGGGAAATGGAGAAAATCATTGAGACTGTGGATTTGTGCAGCAGTCAGCTGGAGGAAGAGAAACGCCGGCCAGAACGGAGAGGAGGTTCAAACAGAAAAGGAGGCATAAAGGTCCATTATGGAGGCTTCAGGAAGGAAAGAAACAGCCTGGGCAGGGATCTGGCTAGTTTCAAAAATACTTTTTAACAGGTGGCCTCAGCACTTGTTTTAAATCCACCTAAATGACATTCTCACCCAGCCTGCTAGAATCTGGTCCTAGGGCATGAGGGGGGCCAACTAGAGTAGCTAATGTGTTTCTCTCTCTTCTCTGTTCAGGAGTGAAAGAAAGTGTATCTTTAAAACAACTTGCAGCAGCAGAGATGTTTCCTGGCACCACACTTGGAACTCTAAAAAGGTTTTCCCCAGGAACATTACGGGCAATGTCCCACTATATTCTTGGTACAATACTGTGATTCAAGTATATTATAGAATTAACAAGTCCTTTGTGAACTGGTCTGAGAAGTTTACCTTGCCTTACAGTATTATTCTCATGGAAAAATGTGATATGAAGTTTCAATTTATTTAGTCTAAGAACTTTTGGAAGTATACTTCCATAAGTTTCACAAGCCTGTGTTTGTTTCACACAGGTGCCAAATTTGTTACAAAGAAGTTTGCAGTATTTAATTCAAAATGCTACAGGAAGGAAGGAAAGAAGGGAGGGGGGGAAGGGGGGGAGGAAGAGAAGAAAGAAGGGTGGACACCTAATTATATGGCAGAGTCTTCTGGTGTTTAAGCTGTTCAATGGACCTGATGGAATTTAATAGTTATTAGCCAACATATTAAAATATACATTGAATGGCTCACACAAACTATATTAAATACAATTTCAAATTTTCTTTTCATGAGGGACTATTACAAAGATTCCACTTTGCTTTTATAGCCTCAATTCTACCCTACATCTAAACTTTGAGAGTTAACATTTTTATATTCATTTCAATACTTGGAACATTGCATTTAACAGCGACCATAAAAATTGTGACAAGCACAGTCTATAGCGTGTGTGCTCACATCACTCATTGTTTTATTGCTTACTGAGAAATGAACACTTCAAGATATGGAATTGACAGATAACACTGAGCAGGGTGCTTACCGTGTACTCTCCCACCCAAGCTCAATCACCACTACACAACTGTCCAAAGAAAGCTGGTTCAAGTTATTAGTGCTTCCCTTCTAAGACTCTGAAGTCATCATATTGTAGAAAGTAGAGCAGGAAAGCTCTTGGTTTGGAATAGGGAGAACAGACTTAAACATATCCCTACCTACCTACCCAACCTATCATTCCTAGCAGTTATGTGCATATGCCAATATCAGATATGACTTTCCTTGTAAACAAATGAACAGGAGACATCCTCTGGCCTGTGTGTTACTAGTAGAGACTACTCCACAATGTGTCCTAGGTTCTCCAACATTAAGATGGAGAGTGGGTGAGCTTCCACTGAAGGACATCGATGGCCCTGCATTTGAGAGAACTGTCTATCATCTGCTAGCTGTATACAATTTTCTCACAAATCATTTTAATTCAGAGATTTTTTCAAATAAACTTTCAAATACTTCTGACTATACTCATCTATACTTAGGTTCTCAGATCAGTCCAAAACAAATCTATGTAATTTTTCTGAGAAAAGCAAACATATTTTATGGATTAAATTAAGGAGACATGGCACTAAATAGGAATAAGTAAACCATATTGTAAAAAGAATCGTAAATTAAGTGCTTAACAAATTAGATTTGTATATACTGAATGGAAATAAATGGTTCATATTTCATAAAATTGACCTACATATATTCTTATATTTTTTAAAATATAAAATTTTATTGCAAAATAAGAACTATTTCATGTTATCTTTAATTCAATAGGACCTCTGCACATGTAACAAATAATCTGGAAGAAAAAATGGAGTAAATATTAAAAGGATCTTTCAGTTTTTCAGACTTTTAGTTTTTCATTTTCTTTAGTGTTAAGATATTTACATTTTATAATTTATGGCTAACTTAATTTAAAAATTTTACAGAAGTCACTGAAAACTATTTTAAAGGGAATGGACTGGTTTTGTTGTTACTGTTGTTAAATAAATTAGATAGTACATTAAAATTTTCCAGGAGTCTCTCAGGGTTGACTAAAATGTCACCTAAACCAAATCAAATATCTAGCAATCTTTTCAAGTATAGGACATTTCAACAGGAAAAAGTGATGAAGAATTCTCTTGCTTTTCCAAAGACTAAAACCATTTAGTCCAATAGCATCTGAGGTCAAACCACCTGAAATTATTGTTTTCAGATAAAAATTGGTCAAATATCAATAATTTATTTGGTTCTATCTAATATTTTCAAATTGGTGGTTTTCCTAGAAACTGTGCTATTCTCTGCTTCCTAAATATAAGTTAGTAACATCAAGTTAAAGCAAAACTTGATTGCATTCTTTAGAATCAACCAATGGAAAGGGGAAAGCAACCAGAGTGAAAGTAATTTTTTTTTTTTTTTGGTGAGGAAGATTAGCCCTGAGCTAACATCTGTTGCCAATCCTCCTCTTTTTGCTGAGGAAGATAGGCCCATCTTCCTCTACTTTATTTGTGGAATGCCTGCCACAGCATGGCCCCATGAAAGTAATTTGTATAAAATATTTTATAAAAGGTTACAAAGATGTCAAGTAACTTGTTCCAGATCTTCAAGAGAAATAAGAATGAGGGGCCAGTTGGGTGGCGTAGCAGTTAAGTTCGCACACTCCACTTTCAGTGGCCCGGGATTCACTGGTTCAGATCCTGGGCTCGGACCTACACACTGCTCATCAAGCCATGCTGAGGCGGCGTCCCACATAGAAGAGCTACAACTCTACAACTGTGATATACAACTATATTCTGGGCTTTGGGGAGAAAAAAGAAAAAGAGGAAGATTGGCAAGAGATGTTAGCGCAGGGCCAATCTTCCACAAAAAAACAAAAAAAGAAATAAGAATGAAAAATAATATACTAATACTCGGGTAGTCATACCACTTTAAATGTACTCAAACATTATCTTATATAATCTTTATATTATCTCATCAGTTAACTTGCTATGATTGGGTGACTTGCCCAAGATACCCAAATAAAAAGTAGAAGAGTGTATGGAAAGTATGTTTTAAGGCTCCTTGTCTAGGTTTCTACAGATTTTAAAGATCGTTTTAAAAAAAATTAACGTGAAGAATTTGTACAATATAGGGTAATGCTGGAGTGTCTACTAAGGCTGGGTTATGTTCCTGGAAATATTATCAATACGCATTTATTAGCATCCCTTTTTTTAAAAGATAATAGAAAAAAAAGTAAGACTGTACTTATGGTTTCACTGATCCTGTTGCAAAAAGGCAGGAAAAAATTAGGGAAGATCTTTCTTTCTAAATTGCATATACGTGTCGATTTTATAAAGTCAAGAAAAAGTTAATACTGTTGAATTTCTTTTAGTAAATAAAAAAATGTCCCAACACTCTTCTTCTCTGACTATTAGAATAAATTATTTTCCGGGGTAGGGGAACACACTTTTATAAAACATTTGCTCTACTTTAATGGCAAAAAAGCAGGCCCAGGTGAGTAAACGTGTTTACCCATGGGCATTCTAACCACTAGAAATAAAAAGGAGAATTATTCCATAAATTTCTTGCTGTCTTTAAAATGTAAAGGAAAATGTTCATTTCATTCACAGTGCATAAAATTTTGCTTCCCTTTTAAAGTATCTGAAACAAAAAGACACTTTTATTCCAAGTCAAATATTTTGGAAGGTTAGCAACATAATATGAATTTGTCACATAAAGTATATTTGCGCTTTTATTTTAGTTATACAATGGAAGTCTGCTAAAAATATTACTTTTATTCCTTTTACATACATGTTGTAGAGTAAATCTCCCGGGAAATGAGCAGCAAGTTCTAATCTTTTAAAATTTGAATCCATAAACAAGTAGGAAGAAAAACTAAGTACACCGTCCAAACTCCTATATTCTTTATAAAATAAAAGTTTTATATTACAGGCTAGGAAGAAAATAGTTTGTTCATAGGTACAACCAATTATCTACCTTTGAAGACTTCATATATGCAGTTGTTTGGGCTATTGCTTAGTACTTAATTAGGTCCATATGAATGCAAGCCTATGTTGAACAGGGAGCCGTTAGTTTGAATAAGGTATCCTTCATCTGTTGCTTTACTGACCCATAAAATCAAATCACCACAAACAACATGCCTTTAAGATAGCCTCATAATTCCCCATCTTATCTTTTCCTGAAATTGTCATTCACTGCTTAAGAAAACATGCTTAAATATAAACAGAATTCCTTTTTTAGAATCTTGTAAAAGCATTTTGGAATGTTAATTCCATCATTCAAAACAGTTCATTTTATTTTTAAAAATGGAGTAATATGAATATGATATAACTATTTCTTGACATTTGTGTAAACTGCTTTCTGTTTTCTGGAAAGTCTGCATCCTTTTGACCCTAACAACTGCCAAGCTGAAGATTTAATTTTCAAAATAACCTCATCAAGTTATAATTCATTATATGTTGCTTTAAAATGTGCGGCAGTACAGTGATATCGTAATGACTTCAATTCATAAACTCCTTCCTAAACATCAATACAAGCACGCGTGCCAACTCTCTGACACATATATGTACACATATATAAACTTACTTTGTATTTCTTTCATTAACAAATTAAAACTTTGATATTTTTCTCTAAATTTTTTTTTTGTTCTACAAAAGTTAACATGGCTAGAATAAGAAAACTATCCGCAATAAATATTTTGATAATATCATCAATAATAACCCAACTACTACTTTACTCCACTGGAACTATATTTATTTACTGATAACAAGCATTAAATAAACTATAACATTCTCTCTTTATCTTTCTATCTCTTATTTATTTAATTTTATTTGTTTCTCCATAATAAAAGAGAAGCATTTTCTAACTATACTGTCCAATACGGTAGCCACCAGAAATGTGCGGCTAATTACATTTCGATTAAAATTAATTACAATTAAATATAATTAAAAATTTAGTTCTTTAGTTGCACTAGCCACATTCCACATTCTCAATAGCTACATGTGGCCACCGCCTACCAGATAAGACACCACAGATTATGAACATTTCCCTCATTGCAGAAAATTCTATTGAGCTGCATTGTTAAGAGTTTTAAACAAGCTGTCTCTTCTCTGGCAATATCTTTCAATATAAATGTGTTAATATAGTATACACATTCTTTGTTATTTTTGTTTATGAAATGAAATAATTAAAATTCATAATTTAAGAAATCTTTTTTATTTTTTATTTTTTTGTGAGGAAGATCAGCCCTGAGCTAACATCCGATGCCAATCCTCCTCGTTTTTTGCTGAGGAAGGTTGGCCCTGGGCTAACATCCGTGCCCATCTTCCTCTACTTTATATGGGATGCCGCCACAGCGTGGCTTGACAAGCGGTGGGTCGGTCCTCGCCCAGCATCTGAACCCGCGAACCTCGGGCCCCCAAAGCGGAGTGCACGCACTTAACTGCTTGCACCACTGGGCCAGCCCCAAAATTCATAATATTTTTTAAATAAAACATAAATTTAGATTAGATACGGTTACTGCATTTGTGCACTGCAGAGAACTGTGTAATATTTCCATTTTGACTTTAAAATAAAAACAACAATTGAGAAATAACCCTGATAAAAATTTTGCTGTCTTCATTTTAAAATGTCTCTGAATAATTCAAGCTCTGGACAATTGTAACTCTTTTTGTCATAAGTCGTTTCCCTTAAACCTCACAGATAATGAGAAAATGCTGAACATGTTTTGAATTTTAAGTAAATTAAATAAGCCACCTAATACCTTCTTACTCTTAATTTCCCCCCACTTTTCTCAGTATTCTCCATTATGCCATTTAATATTATTTGTCAGAGAGTTTACCTGTAAGCCTATCATAATGTTTTTGTTTTTTTACATAACAGTTTAATAATAACAGTGGTTTTTAAATTAGTAAAAAGTACCCTCCATCCCACAATCTCATACAATGAATTTTCTTACATTATAATAAGTAAAAGACTTGCCTTCCTATAAAATAGGCCTGTTCTTGAGTAATATAATATAGGAAAATAAACCAAATCGGCAAATAAAAGCATCAACATTTCTGCAACACTGAAATACAGCAGAGACAAGGAAGTGTAAAAGGATAAAGAAGCAGTTCAAATCTCTAGTTAACTCCAAAAAAACATTAAGATCCTGCTAAGGGGCTATTACAGGATAATAAATACACCATTGAGTTAGCAAATAAAAACTATGAGTAGGAAGAATAGAACAACAACCCTGAATATGGAAGCATTAATTGTGGAATAGTAAAAGAAAAAAAAAGGTGGCAAAAGTATCTAGGAGATGAAATGATGGACTAAAAAGTTTCACATAAAGAATAAATAAGATGTACAATAAAAATTTAGAGTAGACCTGTCAAGTCTATTTTCAGTATTTAAAGAATGTAGACCTGCCCCTAAAATTAAACATTGTTCACTTTATTACAGAAAAGTGCATGACTGTTTCATGACTGTTAGTGACATCAAATCTCCATTTTTACATAGTAATTGAAAGGAGTCAATGTAAGAGTAGAAACAAAATGTATTTATAGCCTCAATACCTTAATGAATAACATTTAATCCAGATATCCCGATGAGCTGTTGTCTGGTAAGTAAATTAAGTATTGAGAAAGACAGATGACAAAGGGTACTGAGGTCATCTGATATCTTAGTCCAGCCCCTGGCACTAGAATAGCTTGAAAGGTTATACAACATAATTAGATATTTATCTTATTTCCAGAGAAGAAAATATATGTTGCAAAACCAGAGTCAGCATCCTGACTCAGGACTTGCTATGGACTGAATGTTTGTGTCTCCCCAAAATTCATATGTTGAAACCCTATTCCCCAATACAATGGAATTTTGAGGTGGGGCCCTTGGGAGGTAATTAAGATTAGACGAGGTAATTAGAATGGTGGCCTCATGAATGGGATTAGTGCCCTTATAAGAGTCATGAGAGGGGGTGACCCAGTGGCGTAGTGGTTAAATTCATGTGCTCCGCTTTGGCGCAGTCTGGGGTTTGCAAGTTCAGATCCCAGGCGTGTACCTACACACCGCTTAATAAGCCATGCTGTGGCAGGAGTTCCACATATAAAGTAGAGGAAGTTGGGCATGGATGTTGGCCCAGGGCCAATATTCTTCAGCAAAGAGAGGGGGATTGGCAACAGATGTTATCTCAGTGCTAATCTTCCTCACCAAAAAAAAAAAAAAAAAAAGTCATAAAAGAGCTTTGTTTCCCCTCTCTGCTCTCCACCATATGAAGTTACAAGAAGTCAGCAGTCTTCAACCTGGAAGAGGGCTCTCACTAGAACTCGACCAGGCTGGCACTTTGATCTCGAACTTCCAGCCTCCAGAACTGTGAGAAATAAATTTCTGTCTTTATAAGCCACCCAGTCTATGGTACTTTGTTATAGCAACCTGAACTAAGACAGTACTATTTTAGATCTTGTATTACTAGGGAAAACTTATCTGTACATAAAATAATAAATATGACACAAAAACTTAACAGACTTCTGATATTATTACAATAACTGAGAAAAAATTGTTGTGCAATATGTGAAATGGCTAATACCTAATAGCAAATGTAGCTTGTGGCAGAGTACCTGGTAGCTTAGGAAATGTGTACCTTATAGCCATTTAAAGTAAATTATGTTCAAAATGTGCAGTGTTACTCAACCCATGTAATACTCAACCCATGGGGAAAACACAATGGAAAAAGAGTCGAAAGCCACTATTTTCTGAAATACTGAATAGATGCCTTCATTTTTTTTTTTTAATCACTATGGTTCTCTTAGAGTAGTATAGAAAATATTCTGGGTGGAGTTTGAGAGAGTAGACTTAGTAATTTTAAATGGGACTATTAATATAAAATAATTAAATCAATCACTTTAAAGTTTGTAAATATGTATGAAAATACACAGAGTGAGAAGAAAAATGATTTGAACGAATTGTCAGGGTCAACAAATACACTGAATCTCTAAGAAACTAGAAAAACTTGGAGAATCTAGGCATTTCCTGACAATATGCAACATTTTAATGCTTCATCTCTTTCTCCCTGAAGAAGAAATTGGACAGGACAATGAACCTGAAGTTAGGATCCTTCCAGGCTCTGCCACCACAAATCAGTTTTAGGAATCTAGATACAGTTTTTAAACATTTCATTTCTCCCATTTGCTAAATGTTTAACTTGTTCCATAGAGCGGCTGTGGTTCATAGCAGTGAAAAAATGTAAAACCACGTATTCAATAATGACAGATTGTGAAGCATTTTATATATAGATAATACTTTTAATTATGTTAGCCATGACATTATAATAATTAATGCTTCCTTATACAAACTGTAGGTTCCTTAAGAGCAGTGTCTTTTCTATTCCTCTTCTTCTGCTCAGCTTCTAGAATAGTGTGCACACATAGGAGTTGCTTAATAAACATGAGTTTTAATGAGTAATTAATTTCCTATCTTAATTTCCTGCCTAGCTTCTACGAAACTAGCAATGTGGGATGAGGATGAGTAAGTTTATTTTCAAAGGCAGGGTTTACTTGCCACAATAAGCCACCTTTAGTTATTATATTCTCACATCAGAAGTAAAGAACTTTAAGAACTGGAAACATCTTTATTTGGGAAAAGTAAATCAAAAGGATTTTAGTATTAGTGTCTATTAAAATATCATTCTGAAGCAGTTCAAGATTCATTAATTGGGCATTTCCAAACTGTTTCCTCCATGGATTGTTGTTTCTTAAGTAGATCTGACAGTGATGATGATGATGAAGAAGAAGATGAAGAAGAAGATGGTGATGCAGCAGAATACAACGATCACCTAAATTCACAAAACCCACTGTGTAATCTTATTTAATTACAATGATGTGGCCAAGATCACTAAAGAAAAAAGTAACTATTAAAATCCAATGAGGTGCAAATAATATCTGTTTTCTTCACCTCTTTATACACAGTTCTTAGCACAGTGCTTGGCACATAGTAAACACTCAATAAATATGAGAGAATAAATGAAGAATGAATGATTAAATGGTAGAAATCAGGTCTTCTTGTCCCCAAATTCTATCTTCTTTCCTCTATATTATGGAGGGTTAGCAAATTTCCAATTAATCACATGTACCATAAAGGCTTATCAGCATATTTGTAGAAAGCAAATTATTGTAAGTTAAAAGAAAAAAATTGGAATGCAGATAACCCCACTAAAATAATGGCTTCCTAATATGGAGCTTCTTTTTAAAAAGTCATCTTCTGTAAAATACTAGCATTGTTTTCTGAATGAAATCTAATGTTTCATGATATTTTTATAGTAAGATATCAATAAAAACAAATATTTTTAGTAAATTAAATTTTAATGAAATTATAAGAATCAAATTTATTTTTCATAATTTTAATAAATTTTATTTATTAATTATAATGAGATATGTCAAGCACACATATTTATATTTGTATTGGATGTGAATCTTTAACACGACTAGACAGTGACATTTTAAAATGATCTGAAATAAATTTTAGTTTTCTATGAATTTTGTCCTGATAAACTTTAAAAGTCAGACAGATATTTAAAATGGCATTCTCTGCATTTTGGTCCCAACAATCAATCTCATGTTTCACTTAAATTGGTCATCATGGTACCTGATGTGTAGTCAAGTGCTCCATCCAATTAAAATCATTCAAAGCAACTTTATCAATTATGTATATGAGTAATATAGAATTTAAAGTTTTCTTTAGTCATTTCTAAATACTATCTTTAGGGATGCTAATCAGGTAAATGTGATAAACGACTCTGGTTCCAATGGGATGTATGTTGATTAGAATACTTTTCATACTGTAGTAACTCAGACAGTAGAAATAACATTGCATAGAATCACACAGTAGTCAATTTAATTTTTAAGTGACTTACCTATGAAGGCATTACTATACAAGGCCTAACTTTAAATACAACACACTATAAAACGTAATTATTTCCTATTTGTTGTTTAATTCTATTTATGGCTCCTGAAATTCTGACTAAATTTATCTTTTTACAAACAATGAACTTACGGTGCAATAGTATTTACAAATTTAGAGTTTTAGAATTTTAAAACTGAAATGAATATTATCTTGTTTAACAAATTAAAACATCAAATCAAAGGCCCACTTTTATAACATGTGATAAATACTTGCTTAATTGGCCTCTGGGTCACAACTCTGAATACCGCTCCAAAATAAATGCTATCATTTAACAAGCAAATAACAACCAAAGTTTGAAAAGCAGACTTCAGTTAACAAACCAGACCAAAGCTGAATACTCCTTAAGTAAGGGTAATAACCCAACTTGGCTAAAATTCTTGTTTTCTTTTCACGTGAATTTTAAATAAGAAAACAGAATTCTAATTTTCTTGCTAACAGATTCTTATATTGAAAAGTTTGAAAAAATGCTCAAAAATAATCAATAAACTAATTCCCCCTCCCAAAAAAAGGGCTTCTGAAACCACATATATCAGAATTTGAAAGTAGAACATTTAAAATTCGTCTACATCAAATAGAGATGGAGTTCACATATAATTTTACGTTCATTTTACAGATGAAAAAAGTGAGGCCCAGAGTGGTTAGGCTACTAACACATAAGCACCATTAGCAACCAGACATACTATCTAAGAACATTTCTATGCTTCTTTCTAGACCAGTGCTGTCCAACAGAACCTTCTGTAATGATGGAAATGTTCTATAAAACCTGGAACTGGATTATGACCCTTACCAAGACTAACTTCCTCCATGTGGCTTTTCCCATCAAGAATCACGTCCTAGGAAATATCCCACAGGCCTTGTAAAGATCGGAATGAGACGCAGTCACCTCAATAAAAATTTCTGGCTGTGAGGCTGTGAGGACTTCTGTGCAACTTTGGGAAAACACAAGCAGGCTCATGATCTAGCCCAGATCGGTCTTCCACATAAAGGTAAAGAAAAATGCAATATGAAATAACTCTCAGAAAATCATATATGCTGCAGAGACACTAAGAATATGTTAGAACTTGGTAAAGAAAAGGAAATAATTTCTTGTAGGAAATAATTTCTTTCTAATTCTTCCAAGAACTCCAAGGACAATTACTTAAGCAGCAAGTTTTATTTGTGGAACACCTGGGCATTTGATTTCTAGCAAATGATGGAAAGGATTGCAGAGGAGAAATTAAGAACCACCTTGTATCTCTGATAAAATCAAACTTGGCTTCAGCACTCAAAATATGCAGAGCTTGGTTGTTTTTGTTTAGATAAAATTAAAAAGGAACTTGCAGATCTTACCTCAGAATTGATTTTTCACATGGCTAAAACAGTAAGCAGGATAATTTACTGCTATAAAACTGGGGATGTGCATTTAACTTGCCAATTGTTATGCACAACTAAAAGCACATCTTGGAAAGAAAACTGGGCAGAGGTGATCCATTTTAGGCACTGGTTATAGAAATCATGGAAAATGGGCCATAGCCTTGTGGCTGAGGCAGCAAGGCATGGTGGAAAGAACCCACAGCTAGGCCCCGCGATCAGGAGCCCCAATTGGGCCCCACCACGAACTACTTTCTAATGTGACACCAGGAAGGTCATTTCATACCCTAAGCCTCAATTTCCTCATATTTAAAATAGAAATAATGAAACATACCTCACAGGATTACTGTAAGAATAAGTTAGTAAGAGTCATATAAAATGTATAGCATGTAGCTGATATATAATAGATACCCAATTCCTTTCCTACTTCTATTTAATCCTTCTGTATGAGCAAATAGGGAAAAAATATTTAAATTAAACCTAACTTCAATCTCAACACATTTAACGACAATTTTTTTTATCCTATACTTCCAGCTTGCAAAAGGAAATTGTATATAAAGTAACAGCAAGAATTTGAATGCCAACTGATTTCCAAAATGGTGCGGTATAATTAGGAAATTCATGAGTCAAACGCCTGTTTATGCCTGCAATGTAAAGGCTAATCATTTGTTTGTTTTCTATAAGAAGGACTTGATTAAAGTCTCTAGCAGCAATAATTAAATAACTCTGTGCTTGAAGGACGCAGGCTCAGCTAGCACTGCGGTGTACTAAAACCCATAATTAACGCATAGGGATGTGTGCAAATTAACAAATGAGCGTCATTTACACTAACAGTAAAAATGTAGGTTTCTTTTTGGGGGAATTACTCCTGTGTTTTCTGTTAAACATTACATATTATAAACACAGTGCAATATAAACAGCATTCTAACATCTACATACAGTCTCTAGTTCAGGCCATGATCCCGATGAAGAGTTAGCAAACTTTTCTATAAAGGGCCAGGTAGTTAATATTTTAGGATTTGCAGGCCGTATGGTCTCTGCTGTTAACTACCCAACTCTGTCACTGCAGTGTGAAAGCAGTCACAAACAACACATAAATAAATGTGTACAGCTGTGTTCCAATAAAACTGTATTAAGGCATTGGGCCAGACTTAGCCCAATGGTCTATATGACTATAGGTCATAGTTTGCCTAACCCTGAGCCAGAATTTGCTGACCTCTGACCTAGATCCTAATTTTCAGGTAGTACAATGTGCAGTACCATCTTAGAAAATCATTATTTATACAACAGCTAAGGACAATGGAGTATAAACCTGATGTGAAAACTTGACAAGTTTCTGAACTTTTCTAAGTTATTCTGCCTCCTCAAATATAAATTAGAAAACCCAAGACAAATTGAATTTACCACAAGTTTGTTTAAAAATCAAGTGAAAGCACTTTAAAAAAAATACTGTATACTTACTTGTGAAGTATTATTATTGTTGTTATTATTATTATTAATTGCTGCTCTTTTCAGCTCTATGTTTTAAGACCCCTGGAAGTCACATCTACTCTGGGATAACCTCAGAGGGATGCAAACTGAATAAAGCTCACTCAGAGCTGATCTAGTAATTCTAGAATTTGGGAAATACCAGGTCGGCTTAGGAGCCTATGGGATCATGATCTTAAGGCAACACTTCCTAAAGTCAGCTCCAAGGTACACTAATCATGAGAGAGGTTTTTCAGCAAGTCCTTGACCAGTATGTCTGGAAAAAGTGCATATGATGTTACAAATATGAGTATATTATTATACTATGAGCATTAGCACTAAAGAGATATTTGTCAAGGAGTTCATGACAAATAAGTTTGGAAGACTTATACCCCTCTTTCAGAGATTCACAGTGCATAATTACAAATTGAAGATGCCGAGATGTCCTGCAATAAATAAACTGTATACCTTCGCCCAACGCAGTATTTCCCAAATTTATTTCTGTAGAAATTCTTTATTTTGTGGGTGAAGCCTATTAACATAGTTCCCCAGAACACACACTGGGAAAAGCTGTCATATAGATTATTTTGGACTACGACACTCCTTTACCCTGGACGTGGGGAACTCCTCCACTACTCTCACATTTGACAGTACGAGAGCAGGGACACTTATTTAGCTGTTTACTTACATTCCATCGGTGTGTGATTATATTGGGATTTTTACTTATACCATCATGTGGAAAACAACCAAATTTGTAAGATGATTCAAACAGTATGAAAATTACACTCACCTCAATATACTTTAAAAAGGGAAATGTAAAATAAATTTCAAATACCAAATATCTTTGATTTGAACTGTGAAAAATAACAAACATATCCACTGGAGATAGTATCAAGTGACAGAGACTTAAAAAACTTTGTGCTGAAAGCACTAAAATCCAAATAATTCTTGCTTTCGCTGAATGTTGCCTAAACTGTCCAGCAGGAAAGAAGGTTGAAAAAGAATTGCCTAGCTCATCAGTTTCCTATACATGGCTTCCGACTTATAGGATTTCTTCTGGTGGCTTTTTCACACAGTATTTAATCAAAATTAAGAATGGCAGTCCCATTCTTCTGGCAAACGCTTACTGGGCCGTGATTATCTGAGTTATGGTAGGTCTTTAATTTCCCATTGTTTCTTTCTTTTGCAACCAAAAAATTTCTTCTGCAATAAAGACACACATTTGTCTAACATTAATTGGGATAAGTTGGAGCTGACTTCTGGAATTAAACATATAAATTAACCAAAAGCAACTTACATCTAAAGAAAATAAACAAAATATTCTGTTTCTAGCATCTAGCACAGTCCCTAACATATAGCAGGCATTCAATAAATATTTGGTGAATGAGTAAATGAAGAGATGAATCAAAGACACTTGTCTACTTTAGCTCAAATATACAACGACTATTATTTATAAATCATTTTTATTGATTTATAAGAAAAATATTTTCTTAAACTGAATATCCAATAATTCAAAAGAACTGAAACAAGCAAAATGATAATCTGTTATTATACTCATTTCAACATCATATCCACTGTTTGTCCATGCATAGTAATGGAGAACTAAGATACTTTATGCTAGACAAGCTAATAAACCCATCCATGACACACAGGAACCAGGCAGAATAAACTTTTTATTACAGTGCTTAGATTAAACTTTGGAGTCTATCTTTAGTATTTTGAAGGATTAAAAACCATCAATACAAATTGAACATCAGAAAATTCCCTTACAGAGCAATAGAACAATTCTCCATCAAATACTTAGGAAAAAGTACATATCCAAATAGAGCCTTTTATATAAAAGCTATGATAATTTCCCCTCATTTCTAGTGAAATCTATATGTATATTATCTACTTAGCGTACTTCCTAAGTTATTTTTTTCATATTTGTGAAGAGAAAAAAATAACAAAAAAACTTTGCTTTTCATCACTGAGTATCAATCTGATAGTCTGTGTAATCTGCAAAGTACTGGTTTCATTTATTCAGACAGAAAACACGGTTCCAACCATATTCCTTTGCCATTTATGAAATATTCACTTATCTCAAAATGAGGTAAAAATCTTTTCCATGTAATGCTGGCAAATTATCCATTTCATTTTTAAATATATTAATATTTCAAAATATATTTCACAGAACATGCTTACAATGCATATGGTGCCGATACCACATTTTCCTTCAGTGAAAAAATAAAGGCTTTTGTCTCTAAGTGTACTTTAAAAGATTTCCTGAGGTAATTTTTGTTTTCTTTTATATGACTATTATCTATTATGGAAGGATTAATGGACGCTTCCATGGCAATTTAAAGAGATTAAAAATTTCAGAAAACCAAACTTGATATTATTTCCAAATATTTATATGCACTAATTAGTGCTGATACCTATATACCTTTTATAAGTGAAATAGCCAGATGACAAATTAAACCCTTAAAACACACTTCGACCAAATTGTGCAAAGTACACAACTACAACAGAGAGTATTAAAAAATATAATAAGTGCTCTTTCTTCAATTGAGGGGATAAAACCCAATAGATGACTAATAATTTTGCACAACTGTAGTAAATGTAATGTCAGGAAATAAAATAATGAGAATGAATTTTTCAAATATTGATGAGCAGGTTAATATTTTCCATATTGTGTTTGCTTCTTTGAGGTTCACTGGTTGCTCTGCACTTACTGAAATCCATCTCATTGGTTTAGAACTCACTTTCATTAAGAAGAATTCTGATGACTGAGGGAGCACCTGATACATATTGTCTCCCAGGCTTTTAATGTAATAATAAGAATTAACAGCTCTTTTTGAACCTCAGAGCAGCCATACGATAGACAACTCTCTCTTTCAGGCAGTCACTAATTAAGCCCAGTTACTTTTAGTCTGTTCTTCATAGTCAAGACACCAAACCGAATTATAGAAGATTTGGAGCTCTATTTTTATAAGAACTAGTAGATAATTTACAATAAGGAACAATGAAAAAGACACACTTCCCCCAAAAGCGTTCCCAGAACACCACGTATTTATTGAATAGGTGTTTCCATGAATCTACCAAATTTACATCTGCTGTTGGGGTACATATACCAAGGAAACTTGCTGCAGAGACTGACAACCAGCTAGCAAAGAAAAAATGCTGGTTCTGTTCTATACACCTAAGGGAATAAATCAGCCCAGCATTTGTTAATTAGCCCAGCATTTGTTAATAAGCAGATTTGCGCCCAGGACTGTGCTAGCAGGAACTGAGGAAGAGAAACCTATAAACACTTGACTATTATCACTATGCTATCCAATTTATTAAAATTATATAAATACATTTTATTACACATTCTCATTTCCAAAATAATACATGGGGCTCAAAAGAAAAGGGAAAAAATTCACTATCTGAACACACCATTCTGAGTTGAAATAGGGACTTAGTTAAACAGGATAGGGCAGGCCCGGTGGCTTAGCGGTTAAGTGCGCGCGCTCCGCTGCTGGCGGCCCGGGTTCGGATCCCGGGCGTGCACTGACGCACCGCTTCTCCTGCCATGCTGAGGCCGCGTCCCACATACAGCAACTAGAAGGATGTGCAGCTATGACATACAACTATCTATTGGGGCTTTGGGGGGAAAAAATAAATAAATAAAATCTTTAAACAGGATAAAAGTGTATTTGGTTTTAAATGTGTCTAATTTAGTCACTTACCTTTCATTTCAATTCTGACGTTTCCCAGGGTCAGAAAATGACATCAAGAAATAGATTTGGCTCAACAGTTTACATATACTTATACTGAAACACATCCTTTAAATAATCATTATTAATATAGTTCCACCTGAAAAAATCAAACTGGAGAACATGAGGGATCGAGAAGGCCACAGTTCTGATTTGGTAATTCCACTTTGTCTCCCGAATGAAAAAGTCATTCTCACTCTCCTTCTTCCTGCTGAAACCCAGACCTCCTGCAATGTTTTCCAATGGGAACACCTTTCTGAGCACGATACATGATGTGGTTTCATTCCTACTCAGGCCTTCACTCTCCTATGAGCTTCTCATTGTTTCTGCAGGGAAAGAATCTTCTGATATCTTGGAAAAAATTGGGAGCGCAAAATAAAAACTTCCCTGGAGAGCTTTTACTTGCACAGCCAGCACTTGCCCTGCACTAACGTTTGCTAACCTTGCATTTCACAAGTCAGATATTCCCACAGATGAGTGGTTCCAGAGTCACAGACAGGCTTTTCTTGATATCATTTATGTATGTCTCACCTATTTCTCTTCAAAGTGTGTATGTACAAGGAAGATTCTGGGAAAACTACAATTCAGTTGAAGTTTAAACCATCCTCTGGGTATCTTGCTACCTTATACAAATGTGAGGGTAGAGATTAATTAAACAAGAATGTGCACGCAAGGGCTAGTTACTTATGTGTTAAGCAGAATAACAATATTGGAACCACTTCCTGGCCCAACGTTTAGAGTAACATACAAATGCTCCCAACACTTTTCCACTCATAGTTTCTTTTCCCAAGGTGGCGGGAGAAAGTGGCTGGATTTATCTTTCTTTTTTGAAATCTATGAATCTTCTAAAACGTGTCAAAATGTTAGCTTCATAAATACTTCAAATAGGAAAGCTACACAGAAGGGAAAATGGAAATAGATGGGCCTTAAGACGGCAACAAAAAATTAAAAGATAAATATTTATAAACATGAGTAATTAGACACCTTGTTCTCATCAGTTTCTCAGAATATGTATGTGATGATTCAGGCTGTCTTTCATTGGGGAAATAAGTTAACTCAGTGAAACTGAGTTAAATTATGAGTTTTTTCTCTTCAAGAATGAATACAGCAAATACTAACAACAAATTGAAGACTGCGCGCTATATATCTACAGCAGGGTTCCCTCACCTTTGTTGCTATTGACATTTTGGGCTGTATAATTCTTTCTTGTAGGGAACTGTCCTATGCATTTTAGAATGTTAAGTAACATCCCTGGCCTCTAGCCAGTAAATGCCAGTAGCAACCTCCCTACCGCCCACCCAAATCACCCCTAATTAAGAATAGATCTATAGTAAGCTGAAAGGCAAAGACTTTTTGGTAACAATAAGCATTATCATCAACTATGTGCTTGGGTTTAAGCTAACAATTTTATACAGAGAATATCTTGCTTAATAATCACAGATAAAATAACTTTAGTTCTAATTATCATTTCCATTTTCTAGATAAAAAATCTGAATATCTCCAAGATATTAAATAACCTGATAGTTCTGGTCTATAATAGGTGGTTAGCAAAATTATGTAACGGCTTTGGAAAGCCAATAGAACTGAACATTTCCTTCACAGATACATGGTAGAGGTGGGAAATTTAACCTGGATGCCTTAGTTCTGACCTAAGTCAAAAAAATATGAAGTAAAGCTTGAAGTCCCTATATGTCAGTAGCAGTAGATTGGGAGTTAATTTATCAGATTTTATTAAATCGCTCAATGACAGCAGCTTGAGATAAAGGTTGAGAAAGGCTAGGCTCAAAGCCCAGGATATTTCCTGGGAGATGCGCCTTGAAGACAAGACAACTGCTGAAAAGGGATAGGATGAAAGAGTGACTGAAGGCAGCTAGTGGCAGTGGCAGATCTGATTGAGGGGAGAAATTTGTACCTCAAATGAAGGCAAGAGAGTAACAAATTAAATTTTGCCTAGCTCCTTATTTCTCTATAGCTATGGTTCTCAAAGGGGACAGTACTCCCCCAGAGGTACAAATCTTTTAAATTTGCAATCCCATGTACATAAGTAGATTCCACAAAGATGAGGGGGCTGTGCTGGCATTTAGTGGGTAGGGGTCAGAGAAACTAGATGTCCTACAAGGCAAAGGACATTCAGTGTGCTCCATGCAGCTTTCAAATGCCCTACCAGGTAGTCATCCAGATGAATAACCTGTTTATAATTATCTGAGCCTAGAACCTAATTTTAAGCAAATGAACACCAAGTATTTTTCGCACACTTTTATAGTTCATTGCTTTTTTTCAGAATGTAACCACTATGTAAACCTGGAGGAGCATAAAACTTATTTGGTTTGGAAATTTACCAAGAGTTGTTCATTTAAAAAAAAAAAAAAATAAGTCACCAACTGCAACACCTCTCATAGTATGAGTCACCAATATAACACACATCCATTATTGTGCAAATGTAGCTTCATATTCATGCAGCTTCTACATTTAGGTATAAGCAGATGACTACCTCTTATGACTTCTATTATTCACATGCCTGAACATTTGCATACTGAGATACACAGAATTTTATAAAATAGCTTTCCTCATATTTCTCCTTTATATTAATATGGAATTATATTGATTTTTAAAATTATGTATTATATATATATAATATATATATGTCATCTATCTTATCTTACTAGATTATCTTATTTATAAATTTCAATTTAGGATAGTAAAACAGGGCCTACATAAATATGTAGTGTAAGACAAATGTATTGAAACAGACCTTGGTACAAGTTCTATCTTTTCTCACACATGCAAATACTACAACAAAATGATAAACCTAATAAACACCCACTGTTTGTAGCAACAGACCAAATAATTTATTGAAAAGAGTCTTCAACAATGTAAAACTCTTTAATATGAGCTGTTTTAGTAACTAGAAAGCAGAATGAAGAATGCTTTTGTCTCTCATGCCTAACTCTTACACCAAATTTTTATTGAGAACCTGATAACATGCTAGGAACAGTTGTTAAGTGTTAGAGATACAGAGGTGAACAAGTCAGACATGATCTATGCTATCATGGGCTTCACATTTTAGAAGTGGAACATGGAAATGAAATTAAAAATTTTATCTCAGTTTAAATTTCAACTATTAAAAAATGAAAAAGGAAAAAGCAAGTGCCTCTGATGAGTGTGCAGAAGCATCAAAATGTCTGTTGTGAGATAATACGTCAACAGGCCATCCAATTTGGCCCCAAATAAATTCTTCAAAGTAGCTCCTGTTTTTCCTACTCTGAATCATCTTTCACCTTTTCTCATCTAAGCCACATCACAGCGAGCTTCACTTCTACTCTCCCATTTGACATACTCTGCCACTTTTATTAATTATTTGCAGTGGGATAATTTTGAGCCGTCAACCAGAAAGTAAGCTGCCAGAAGGAGAGAACCACCTGTTATGCTTCTTTGTGCTCCATCATGTGCCCAGTAGAGTGCTTTACACAGAAGGTGATCCATAAATGGTCAATGGTTACGGAGGAGAGAAGACTAAGAGAGATGAACAGTTACTCTGGCAAGAATAGGGCAGGCAAACGGCAGATTTAAGAGACAGACTTTAATTTTCCTTTAATAATTCATTTCCACTTCCTGATGGAATATAGCATAGGGTAATCATAGACTCATTGTGGACACCAGACCCCTTGAACGGAGTTCAAATCCTGATTCAGCCATTTATGATTATAACCTTAGGCAAACTCCCCAATGTCTTTGAATCTAAGTTTCCTAATAGAGAGCAATGAAAAGCTTCTGAGGTTGTTATAATATAATGCTTCAGAAGTACTTAGCAAATTGTTTGAAATACAATAAGTGGTCAAGTGTAGCTCATTTCCGGTTCAGCTACCAGCTGAACCAGCTGGTACCAGCTCCACTGTTTTAGGAGCTGTGCTTACATTGTTGGAAGCAAATAGTCTAAGTACTTTATATGTGATTGGGCCATACCAATTACATCATATATCATGTGGACTCTAAAACTTGAAATAGAAAAAAAAAAAGCTGTTACAATAAGAAAAGTAAGTGTTATAAAATGTCTGTATTCAACTGACAAATTTGAGTCATACCAATCCTCATTACACAGAGTATTGTGTGTAGGTTAAAAATAAAATGTATATTTTTCAAAGGTAAGAAGTCCCACCTTGGGGACAAAATACACATGTTAATTGATGAAAAACAACATTTAATAGCTAGATCAACACTTTCTACTCATTCCATTTAGGAACTCCTTAGCCCACACTCCCCTACATACAGGCACACAAAACCAACAACTTTTTTAACAGTATCCAGAGGCCTAAAGTATTCATTCACTCTAGTGAAGTTAATCATTTCTTTCTCTTTGAGGAGAAACGATATATACCACATGTAGAAATCATATACCCTCAAATCCCACTCATTATGCTCATGACATCATTCATGTATGTTTTCTTTTTCCAAATGAAAGCCAAAAACCACAGCATAACTCTACTGCTCAACTCCAGTTTAATACAATTATTTTAAAGCCACTCAGTCAATTCTTTCAAAGGAATAAGATTATATGGATCACCTTGTGGAGACTTCAATTCCCAAGCTGCCCATGTGTTGCCGTCAACACTCAGTTTTCACTGTAGAGCTTGCAGAGCAGACTTCAGTTGATACAAATGCTACCCACAAAGAATGTGACACAGGGCTGATTCAGCAGCTTATGGAGCAGCTCAGGGACATCCTGGAATTGAGGCACTGACAGACGCACTTGAGGGAGGTAAACACTTGAGAAAGGGCTAGCAGTGCTGGGAAGGAAACCGGGATGGGTGGGTAGGTGATGCAAGGAGTAAAGTAGTACACAGTGGGCAGAATTCCAGAACAGAAGCAGGCGGAAAAGCAGGAGGAGTAACCTCGGGCAAAAGGAGTTTGGTCATACGGTTTGAGATTCAAGGTTGAATTTCAGTTATTCATAAACTGGGGACCAAGGCAGAGATGGAGTTTCTGTAAATCGGGAACTGGTAGGAGCTTCTTCACAAAGTCAAGTCCTTAGTTTCTAAAACCAGGATTCACTGTCAGAGCAGGCAGAGCAAAATGAGAGACTTGATGATGTCACCTGCCTGGGTCAGGATGGTCCCGGGACCTGACGGGGTTGGTGTGCACCGCTTTCAGATGCAAGATAAACAGACTTAGCCAGGAAGACTGACTCAGGTGGCACTTACATGTGGGGCGCAGCAGGTGCTGACAGACAGCTGGGAAGGAGGGGAAAGGGAAGGAGCCAGGTGCAAAGTTGTATTGCTTTTATTCCCATTCATATTCTCTCTTGCTCACTCTCTCTCTCTCTCACACACACACACACACACACACACACATATACTGGTCTTGTTAGGGAAGTAGCATTTTAATTCAGAGCTGACCTGAGTCACTACTCGTACAATAAAAAATATAAAGTGAAGGCTACAAATAATTATATACCAGAGATGTTATGAACAAAATGAAAATCATAGTTCACAAAATTGTTAGTAAATAAAAAACAGGAGAAGCAGAGCTCGGGCCTGACTGCCACCAGCAGTGTACAGTTACAGCTCTTCAGTGGAGTTCAAAGAGTAATTATAGAGAAGTGAGTTAAACTCTGTAAGTGGTGGTTACACAGCATTTAGCGTGATAATCTATTCAGCCATCGTGTTCCTTCTTTAAGAGGAAAATTTTAAAGTAGGCTTTTTAAAAAGTGAGGTTGCAAATATGCCAGTTTAAAAGTAAATTTTATTAATAAACCACATATGAAAGCTTCTCAAATGTTCCCTAAAGCTATGTCAGAGGATCATAAATAAATATAACAGTTGGCTGTAGAACAAGAGCAACTGAAGGAAGACTAGGTCAGCATCTCCCAAACTTTTTGAGCAAAATCCATTGATTTTCCACATTACTATTTTTGGCCAATCAATTAACACACATTAATCTAATGCACTATATAAAAGATGCTATGCCAGGTGCTATAAGCTACTAGAAAAAGAGAGAGAGATGTTTCCTGCTGTAGGGGAGGAAAAACTATTCCTTTACCCTTCTAGGTTCTTCTGGCTGGTCTAAGAATCAAATTGACATGAGACAGAATAACAGGAGAAAATAAAACAAAGTTTAATAACATGTAGACATGGGAGAAACCCAGGAAAACTGAGTAACTTGCCCAAATGGCTGAAGCCACCACCTTAAATAACATCTTCAGCTAAAGACACAGGAGGATGTTGGGGGTAGTGGTTTCAGACTTCAAAAAGGAGGAAAGAAATTTACATAGAGATGGAAAAGCAAATGTTTGGTAAACAAATGTTTGCCATGCCTTGCTAAGACAATGAGACATGCAGAGGACTTTGATCAAATGGGCCTTGCTAGGTTCCTCCCTGTCCATCACACCTAGTTCATATTATACTATAGTTATCTATGGTGATACCTCCTTCCTGAAACAGGCCTTCTATCTTAAATTCTTTTGCGGAGGTAGGGGGAAGGTCAAAGTTTCTTTCTGAGTCTTTTGTTCTTAAAAATAATCAAGCCAAAGAGACACATTTTGGGGTGGCAAATTCTGATCCCCCACACTGCCTACAAGTTTAGAATCTAACTGGGGAGGCAAACCATATTTAGAAAAACTTATTTAAAAAGAAATGAATTTTATAGAATCCAGGAAAAATGCCAAAGGTATTGAAGATGAAAGATATCAATGGGTTAGCATCATAGGAAAAGCTTCAAAGAGAGGGGATGAGGGTATGCATTTGGAAAAACATATCCCTCCCTTCAACCCAGATTGTTTTGTACCACACTAAACAATAACCAGATGATATACCCATTTTTTTCAGTCTGAATACATCTTTGGATGCACCAGTGTGTCATGATACTTTAGCTGAAACCCAGTGTGAAATCTTATGGCCATCCTGGTCCATTCTCCAACCTGGCTTGACATTTGGTGCCAAACTGGATGTTCTCACATAGTTTTCTTTTTATTACTACTATTTCAGAACTGGCATATAGGAGCCAAGAACAGAATTTACCATTTAGAGCACACTCTACAGTCTAGAGAGATGCTGTGTGGCTTGCACATCTTATCTCATCTACTACAACAACCCCATGAGGCAGGAGCCTTTACTGTCGCATTTTCATATATGAGGAAACACATAGAGAGGTTAAGCAACGGGTTGATAGCCAAACAGCTAGATAATGGCTGAGTTGAGATCTGAAAGTAATTCCATTGGGTAGATATGACAGAGCTGCCTTTCACAACTCCCAAGAAACTTTTTATAGAAAAGACAACATTTCATTCTCATCCAGCGCTTAGCACAGAATCTGGAAAATAGAAACTGATAATTAATTATTTGGTCAAATGATTTAACAAATAAATGAACGAAATCTGTAGCCTTCGCAGCCAGTTCTATAGCAGCAGACTGGGGAGTAGGACCAAAGTTTCCCCAGAGACCTGCCTGGCAAGAGGTAGGTTTCCTACACACTTGTAGGAAACCAGTGTTGGAGAACCAGTGGTTGTTTCTGCCCTAGAAACTCAGATCCTCTTCAGGCATTAGAAGAGATAATGTTCAGCTAGTTCTTACAGTGAAGCAAGGCTGATATATACTTGGAGTAATTTATTTATTAAGGTGATGAGCTTAAAACAAATAAGATTTAACATTTACAGCGTTTGTGTTTCATTTACAGTTCTAAATGCTTTACATGCAGTAATTCATCTCATCCTAGCACAAACTCTATGTAGAGGTACTACCATCAGCCCATGATTACACATGGGGATACTCAGGTACAGAAAGACCAGGTCTCTTCCCCTAAATCAGACAGCTAATAAAAAACAGAGTCTGGATTCAAACACAGGCAGTCTGACTCCCAAGTCCACACTTTTTGCCATGATACCTTACTATCTCCTAAAATGAACTAAGAAGAATGACATGAAAGATGCAACTGGGGGTATGTGGGGTTCAAATAAGTTAACTAAATTGTTATGTAAACTTGGAATATTAGAGTAGTTATTGTCATGGCTTCTTTGCACAATACTTCTCTCTTAAGATCTGTGCCCTTGTGTAAACTCCTATTGTGTGACCAGAAATAAGAATTCAGTAGGAGAATTTGGTAGTCAGGATGGTGCATGCAGGCATCAAGATAAACTTGGTTTCAAATTTCGGCTCTAGTACTTATTAGCTACGTGTCCTTGAGCAAGTTATTTAATCTCTTCCAGCTTTATTTTTTTTTTGGATATAAAAGACGAATCATCATTATACCTACCCTCAAGTTATAGTGGGGTTATAAATTCTCAGCCAAGGGTGATTATGCCCCATAGGGCATTTTTGATTCTCATAACTGGGAGGGGATGTTATTGGCATCTAGTGGGTAGAGGCTAAGGATGGTGCTAAACACCCTGCAATGCATAGAACAGCCCCCACAACAGAAAATTACCCAACCCAAAATGTCAATAAAGCCAATAAGTTGAGAAACCCTAGGCAAATGTACATTTGCAATATGCCTGGAATAACATTAATAACGAATAAATGACAGCCTTTTACTATTGCTTTATTATATGCACAAAATTTGTGGAATAATTTAAGCCTAAGTTTTAAATACTAAAGACTAAAGAATATTTATTCCTTGTTTAATACAGGAGAGAAAAGTGACTCCAAATTACATAACTCTTGAGTCCTTTTGTGAATTATTTTTTCTCATTCTTATCTACACTAAATAAGACTAAATTTTAAATGACATTTAAAACTATCTGTAACTTAATTTATCATTCTGGCCCTGAAGTCTTGGTGGCTTATAGCTGGGAAGAGTGGAGAACTTTTTAGAAATGAAAAAGAAAAGTTTATTCAAAGGTTTGTTTTTGTAGTGGCACCCTTCCACTCCTCTCTCTCCACTTTGGAAGTAACTTGTGACATTTCTTTAAGACAACATTAGAGATCAGAATCCTCAATTTACTTGTCTTGCTCAATTGCTCTGAGTATATGTCTTTCTGGGCCAAAGTTTTTTTCTAAAAGGGTCGATCCTGGAAATTGGACTGTTTTCCTGAAATAGCTGAAAATATGCCAATCAGAAAATATGGTCAAGGCAAGAGGAAGCTTCCATGTTCAACACAGAGGAGAGTTGCAAAATAACATTCTGTGCTTAGGAGTTTAACAATAACAAGTTTACCACGTACCCAGCACTGTACTAGATATAAGCGTAAGCCCCAGGGACTCTCAAACAACAGTGGCTTCTGCCAGGTAGGATCTAAGCCTTCATTTCAGCTCTCAAAATTTAACATAAGTTCTATTTCCAAATTGATAACTTGCATTCTTTGCTTATGCTTTCTGCTAGTAACACGTCCTTAAAAAACTTATCACTGGTGGATGCTACTACAGTGGACTTGAGTTTTAAGTTCATTTTCAGAGTGTTTGTTGCTATTTTATAGAAAGACAACTGATTTTTGTATATTGATCTTGAATCTTGCAACCTTGCTGAACTCATCAGCTCTAATAGTTTGTGTATGCTTGTGTATGGTTTCCTTAGGATTTTCCATACACAAGATAGTACAATCTGCAAGTACAGATAGTTTTATTTCTTCCTTTTGAATCTGAATGTCATTTGTTTATTTTTATTACCTAATTGCCCTGGAGAGATTATATATATATATTTATCACATATTATCCAGCCTGAAAAAAAAAAAAAGAAAATCCTGCCATTTGGTACAACATGGATAAACCTAGGGGTAATTATGCTTCAGGTTTAAGCAGTTTCCTTCTATTCCTAGCATGCCACAAGTTTTTTTGGTCTGGTTGTTTGTTCACTTCAATCAGGAAGGGATGTCATATTTTTTCAAATGCTTTCTTTTTTTTAACATCTATTGAGATGATCATATGGTTTCATATGTGTTTTTCTTTTTTAGTTTCCTAATATGGTGAATTGTAGTGATTTATTTCCAAATGTTAAACCAGCACTGCATTCTAAATCCTAGTTAGTTGTGATGTAGTATCATTTTCATATATTGTTAGATTATATTTGTCAAAATTTTGTTCAGAATTTTTGCATCTATATTTATGAGAGATATTGCTCTGTAGTTTTCTTTTATTTAGGTCACTTTGTCTAGCTTTGATATCAATATAATGAAAAAGACAATAACAAGTGGTGAGGATCTGGAGAAATTGCAGCCCTCATAAGTTGCTGATTAGAATGTAAAATGGTGCAGCTCCTTTGGAAAATAGTCTGGCAGGTTCTCAAAATGTTTAATATAGAGTTCCATATGACCTAGCAATTCCACTCTTAGGTGTGTAATTAAGATAACCGAAAACATATGTTTATACAAAAACTTCTGCATGAATGTTTATAGTAGCTTTATTCATAACAGTCAAAATGTGGATACAACACAAATATCCATCAACTGATGAATGGACAAATTGTGGTACATTCATACAGTAGAATATTATTCAGCTATAAAAAAGAATAAAACACTAAGAGATGTTACAACGTGGAGACATTAAGTAAATGAAGCCAGATAAAATAGCCACGTATTGTATGATTTCATTATATTAAACCTCCTGAATAGGCAAATCTAGAGTCATAAAGTAAATTAATGGTTACCAGTGGCTACGGGGAGGGAAAAATGGGAGTGGCTGCTAAGGGGTATGGGATTCCTTTTTCAGTGATGAAAATGGTCTGGAATTAGATAGCAGTGAGGGTTGCACAATCTTGAGGATATGCTAAAATCTACTGAACTGTTCACTTTAAAAGTGAATTTTATGGTATGTGAATTATATCTCAATTTAAAAAGTCACAACTGTGTGCACACACATACACATCACTGATTTTATCACATATATCACTTGATTATTTTCAAGAAGTATGGAATTTAAAACTGGAAGCAATGTTGCCTTATAGCTCATCCTGTTTTAACAAATGAAAACTTGAGGCATGGAGAATTAAATAACTTGCTCAAAATCACACGGCTAGTTACACAAAAAGTTTTTTCAGAATTACTTGTACTCCTGGACTGCTTCCGGAACCATTTTCTTACACATAAAAATTCTCCAATGTTGAAAGCATAAAACACAAACAAAGAAAAACTAAAAAAATAAACCCCCAAAGCAGCTACTTACTTGACTCCTCCTCGGTTCCCAAAATATTTATTTTTTCATGTCAGTTTGCTTTTCCTTAAGTTGTAACAAAAGTCCTTTGTGGTAGATTTTAGTTTTAAGAATATTAACAAATCTATCATCACTCTCTGAAAGTGACTCACATTGACAAATCCTAAGTGGATACAATCAGTGTTATCCCCCTTACCTTACAGATGAGAAAAGAAAGAATGAGTATCAAGTATTTGTTTCCATAAAAAGATTATCCCGAAAGAGAACATGAGATCGGCCCTCCATAAGGCACAAAATTTTTCATATCAGTTGGAGACAGAAGCTCTTCAAAGGACTTAAAGAATCTTTTTCTAAGCTTGCTCTCTCTCTCTCCCTTCTTTTTTCCCTCTCTCCCTCCTTCCTTCCCTCCTTCTTTTCTTTCTTTTCTAGTTAGCAATCTGACTTCTCTAAAGTAGTCATATCTTCTTGGGATAAATACAAGGAGAATGTACTCAAAATTTAAACAATATGAAATTTGCAGTCTTGTTTTAAACAAAATAATCGATCCGTAAAAAAGAACTATAAGAACTAGGAAAGACCCCAAGCTAATGGAGCTGGTGCACAAAGGACAAGAATATTAAAATCTGGAATGGAGGAGGTATGCGCGGCATCCATGGAAGGACCAGACAAATCTCTGCATTTCTAGACTTTGCTCACCTTCAGGATTAACCCGTAGCTTCTGAAACCTGAACTCAGGGAATCCTGGTGCCAAGAGAGAGGCCTCAAGATATTCATACTTTGCATCTGGGCCCATATCAAGAGACTGTTAAGGCTCTTCTCCCTAGTGTATGTTGAAGACAGTTTCTAAAAAAGTATACTATTTACGCTCCCATAGAGATACATCCATAATTTGGTTTCGCTTCTTACACCAGGTGCTTAAAAAATCAGGGCTTAAGTTCTTTTAGTCTCTTAAACTAACAGAGGGATGATTGTTTTGATGATTCTATTTCGAATGTTCCGTCTTAGTCTCAGAAGTTCAGCTAACTTTTTTCTCCTTTTACCTCTGCTATAATTAGGAAAAAATGCATTATTTTATTTCTATTCTGGAAGTTCTAAAGTTGCATGCAGACCAAGGAATTACAGTCCTGACCTAATGTGAAACACACCGACTTGTTCTGAAGAGAAATAGGCCCTTAGAATCATGTTGGTCACAAATACGTATCACCCAAGTAGTAGCCCAATGAATACACTGAACTGAATGGACTGTACGGTTATGATAGTCTCAGAGTGTAGTTTGAGAATTCTTGGTGAATTTGATTTGCCAAAGTTTATTTCATAGGATAAACAAATATCTGTGTTTAAATTCTAAAGATAAACAGGAAAAAAGCAATAGAAAAATACTGAAGTAGATTTTTTATATGGTATATCACACCTATAATCATTAAGAAGAATTGCAGAAACTTATTTCCAGAACACTTTATGCTGATTCTCAACAAACAGGGTTCCTTCTTATTTGTTTGTTATCCCTGCAATCTAGACAGTTTTGTAAATGCAAGATGTTTTGAGAGTGAGTTAGCTCTTATTACGCCCAACTGTCACATTCTGACACTGCAATGCATTTAAATACACCGCCAGATATTTTTGAAAATTACCAAAACATATATTTGTAAATAACTTTATAAAGATTACTTTCCAAAATGGAATAATTTATGCTTAAATATATTTTAAGAACACAACACAGATTCTATTTCTTGCAAATGTAATTTTCAGTATGTTAGCAGGCTAGATTTAGATGTTTAACCAAAACAGTAAAACAACAAGAGCAAACACAAACCAAAACCACAAGCGCATATTTCCAAGAAAATTACCATTCTCTACTGAGTTCACACAAATTAACTTGTAACTTAGAAGTCAAAATATGATATAAAAATAATATAATATAAACACATCTCTTTTAATCCTTAAATCAGTCCCATTGTTATCATTTTCAGGTAAGTAGTACATAATTAAAATAAATTTTTGTAAAAATTACATAACATATGTTTGGGACAAAATGAGTATGCTCCTTTTGATTGCTATTTACAGATATGCTGATATGAAGATATGACCTTTAGAAATGACACGTCCATTGACAGAACTAAAATTACTGCTTCATATCCATTATATTTGTTTCTCTCAGAAGTGCTGTGACGTGGCTTGAGTATATACTGTAATGGTCATTTTACAAATGAGAAAACTGAATCTTGAAAGAGTTATCCACTAAGGATCAGAATTCAGTTCTAGATTCCAAGTTTCTTCTAGACACATGACAGAAATGACATGCAAAGAAGTTACTGAGTATGTTATTGAGTTATTGAGTATGTTAATGAGTTATTGAGTATGTTACTTAAGCATTCTTAGGATAGAAGCAATATACGGCGGTTTCAAAATGTGTGACCCCAAATAATAAATTTTCCTTTTCTCTATATTGCCTCTCTAGACACCTTTCCAACATTCCGTAAAGTTAAAATAGAGTAGAAATGTGATTAGATGACAGCAAATCACTACGATTTTGTGACAGGAAACTACTTTTCAAGGATATAGTTTTTTTTTTTAAGTGATGAAGAAGAATCCCGTTTGGGCATTACAATGTTTTTTATTATATTCATTTATTCCTTTTCTTTTAATAATAACATAATAAGTCAAGCATAATTTTTGAAATTTGGTACCTTCCTATCTTTCCAGGATACCATCCTTCCTTGCAGGTTGTCGCTTCTGGAACCATAGTCTTACTTCCTCTGTTAGAATAAGAAGCCTTGCATAGGTTTCCAAAACCTAAATAAGGTTTCATTATTATTGCATTCCTCAAGATTAGAATGAATACCTTTCTAAATGGCAGCAATAAAAATGTACATTCCTTTTAAAAGAAGGTTTCTTTTGGCAAAAGATATCCTAGACAAAATACAAATAATGATTCTGTGAAATTTTCAACTATTACTATTTGCCAGAACATATTCTAAACATACTCAGGGACCTGTGCTGCTAAAGATTTTTAATAAATAATGATAATTACCATAACCTGTATGTTTAATCTATGCCAACTGATTTACATACACTGTTTTACTTACACCTTACATTAATTCTAGGCTGTAAAACCATCTCCTCCCCATCTCTCCCAATTTAAAAAATAAGGCAGATGAAGGTAAGAGAGGGTAAACAACTTTTCTAAGTCATATAACCAGATACAGCTTGTGTTAGAGCCATGGTTTGCCCACCACCATTCCTTGTGCACACAGGGTATGAGCTTACATTCCTGGAGAGCATCTTGGCTCACTTCTTTAGCTCTAGGTTAACACCATGGAGAGTTTCTTCCTGTCTGATGTGTCAGTCAAACCAACGTATACAACAGACTTGTTATGATTAGACCTAAGTCCCTAGTAGTAGGGACTTAGTTATCTACTAAGTCTTTCTGCAGACATTAATTCATAAATGGATACATTATCATACTTACATACATTATCATATTTTACCTTGCATTTCTATACAAGAATCATTTCCTTTGGATTGTATGTTCTTCCTTTTCAATGTCTTCTTGATTCCAGTCTGTGCTGGTTATTCAGAATAACAGAACTCATAACAATTCTGCCAAAAGCAGCCTTCCCACATATCCCTTCCCTTGCCCCATCCACACATTTAAGAACTTTTATGAGTTCACATTTGTCTTCAAGTTTTGTGTCAAATTCCAACTTGCTTTCCCAATGGTTCATTCTGACCCTAAGGCCTGGCGTGGTCTCAGTGTGTTTATTTATGTCTTTCCTGCCTATTCATTCCTCAATATTGCTTTCATTGGTAATTATTTTTTTTTAAAAATGAAATTTTTCCTCTTGATTCTAGTTAGTCATCTAGTTCATAGCTTCTCAAACTAACATGTATACAAATTACTGGGATATCTTGTTAAAATGTAGATTCTTTTTCAGTAGATGTGGACTGGACTTAAGATTTTGCATTTCTAACAAAATATCAGCTGATGCTGATGCTTCTGGTTCCTGGACTACACGTTAAGGAATAAACACTTGAACCACTACAAAAAACAATAGTTACATATAAGATGGATTCTCATTTGTTTTAAATAACTCTTCTATACTGCTCAAGGGTATAGATGTTGATCTAATTCATATGATTATTGGTTTCAAAGAAAAGAGATGTTAGCAAAAAACACACTTTTATACATGCACAGCTATAGGGAATATTAAGTTCTAGAAAGATAAATTAAAAAGGAAAGATATAATATGATCCATTTGGATTCAGCTATACCACTCGGAGAAAAGCTATGTGATATACTCAATCAGACAGTACATTTTGACCAATGATTCAGTCACTGAGGTTGGTGTTTACTTGAAGATAAATGGCCCAGAATGGTGATCCATACTCTGGGCATCTGTGGTCTTGAATCAAGGTCAACAAAGGAGGATTTTACTAATTCTTTTCCTCAGAAGAAAAAGATCATTGTTTGTAGATAGAGACAAACATATCTTCTAGGGAATAGGGCTTATTCTTGTATATACAATCTGTTACATTTGAGAATCTACAAGATTTTCTATTAGCTATTGATTACAGCTGAAGACAATTTATAGCATAGGCTTGCTGGTTTAAAAAAACAGAAATTAAATAAAAAACTAAGGGCAATGTAAGAAATCTAAAACATTTGTATTACAAGCTGGCATTTGCCCTTAAAGTACCTTTTTAACATATGAAGTGATTCTGAAACTACCACTGCCTTTTTCCCAAGTTAACAAAATATTCTCATCTTCATTTACATTGCGAGTTTCTCATACTTACATAAAATAACAAACGGCATATAGATGTATCCTCCACCTCTGTTCTGTTCCACAATTGGGCTGTTCCCATAGTTAATATTAACAAAAGTCCCATCTCCCGTCAGCCTGTAATTCCCTCTATCACTGTTTTTCATATCTGCCTTCCAATTAAAATTCTGATTATCTTCCTGAGTCTCCCCAGAGGTCACTGTTCCTTTTTCAGTAGTTGCTAGGGGAGCTCTAAGCTAGTGCTTTAAAACACCAGAACAGTCCAACAATGGAGAATCTTCTAGTGTGTACCACGGAAATTTACATGTGGTCTCTACACATTACAGCTTCTAAGTTTATGTCTTCTCTCTATATCCACTAAACCAAGAAAGCTCAGTGCTTGCCTTCTTTTATTTCTTAAAGTAACTGTGTTCAAGACCCTGGGACCCACACTGCCAGCTTCACCACCTTTACCGGATCTCACTGCCTTATGTCTGCTTTCATGTGTCAATAGTGACTTAACCATTAGTTTTGCCTCAGAAATTGTGTTTCTGCTATAGATGTTGTCTTCAGTTTTTTCACTTTTCATGAATGTTGATTATAAAAACAATTTAAGGGGGGCTGGTCAGGTGGCGTAGTGGTTAAGTTCATGCACTCCCCTTTGGCAGCTCGGGGCTCGCAGGTTCGCATCCTGGGCACAGACCTATGCACTACTCATCAAGCCATGCTGTGGCGGCCTACCGTATACAAAACAGAGGAAGATGTGCACAGATGTTAGCTCAGAGCCAATCTTCCTCAGCAAAAAGAGGAAGATTGGCAACGGATGTTAGATCATGGCCAATATTTCTCACACACACACAAAAAAATTTAAGCCTCATCCAGAAATCAGGTGTACGGGTCAGTATGTTAAGCTTTTGCCCCCAAATGAGCTCAACTTTCCAAACCACAGGTGAAGCCTTTCTAAGGTTTTGTTCATTATCAGTCAACTAGCAAGTATTGAACGTGTTCCATATACTAAGCCCTACAGAAGGCATGAGAGGGAGGGAAAATACAGCCAAGATTATCAGAAATGTATAAAGATGGCTTAATCCTGTTATCTGGAATTACAGAATGTCTCCCTAAAATGGTTATATGAAAAATTATTTTACAACAGATATTTTTCCCAAGGAAAAGAAATTCTATTCCCTTCACATTAAGGGTATATAAGAGTGTAGCCTTAATTGTACACTAAATTGACTATAGCATATGCTGCAAGTGAAGAATTCTTTTTCTGTTCTTTAATTTGACTAGGAATCACCTCATTAATCTGTCAATTTTTACTTCACCACAACACCGGCTGGGATGCTGTTGCTTATTAAGATTGTTCTGATATTAAAGAAAACAATCATCAGACCTGGCCTATCTGAAGAAGAAAAGCTATATTCTTTCCTTTCTACCTTCCTGCCTGCCTGTCTGCCTGCCTGCGTGACTGCCTTCCTTCCTTCTCTCTCTCTTTTCTTCTTTCTTCCTTTACTTTCTCTTTCTCCTTCCTTCCTTTCATCTCTCTTTCTTTTTTTCTTTCGTGTCCTGAAAACATCTAACAGTGGTGAAATGGAAAAACAGGAAGAAAGATAATTCCTCTAATGCATCTTTATTACAAAATACTTCCCCCTTACTATCTTTCTTCCAACAGCTTTATTTATAAGTTTCCCCAATTGATGAATTCATTTTACAAGAATAGAGGTTTGAACTTGATGCTTATAAACATGTGACACAGGAAATTCTTCAGTGATCATTATTAATGGAGATGCTGCCAGTCTGCCCGAATAGGAAACACACAGGCAACCATATGCATGTTTAAGAAGGCAAGATATGGTGATTTTTCCCGGAAATATATAAAGTACCAGAGAGACTGACTAATAGGGGTCTTACCTTCAAGCAGACGTCTCTAGTCTACTAACGAAGAATTATGTCTTCCCAAGGAAAGTTTGTGTTTGAATAAATGGCTTTCTTCTATTTATTGAATAGCTTTGAGTGCAAGGGCCTCTTTCTATTCATCATACACAATACCTTGCAAATAGCTGACAATAAATATTTGTTAATGAATTATGGTATCCCTGCACCAGGCATCATTCTAGTTTAATCTGAGCTCAAACAACACCAGACTAAATATATGTCATTGCCTTTCTCTTGATGAAAAAATACAGCAATATGCTAATCAGCATTTCACTTTTTGCCTACTATGCAGAAGAATTGAGAATGAAAGTATTAAGATCCTGTTATGACTAATGGTATTTAGTCAGGAATCATTATAAAACTCTTGTCATCTGAACTATTGATACATTTGAAATTTTCCAGTCAGTAGAATGTTCAGATCATGCAAACGAAAAACCTCTACGTTATTAATCATCTCAAATTTTCTGCCATTCCACGTCCCACGTTCAGAATAAGAGTCAACTGTATTTTATTTCAAGCAATGGAAAGTTGTGACCGCCTTTAAAATGAATCCATATGTGTCAGATGACTGCTAAATCAGTACTATGGTTGCCACTGCTTTTTGTCAGTATGTTGTAGTACAGACAATCTGCATTCTGACCCTTCTCTCTTTGAAGATGGACAACACAAAATCTAGTCTGCTTTTCAGTTAAAAGATACAACTTTTTCCTTTCCCTCAAATGTGTTCTTGTTTCTATGAAAACCTGATTTACAAATATCCAAATGTGCCAAACAATTGTGATCAGTCACTTTGTCACCAAAAGGATCTTGCATTTTGTAAAAGAAGGCACCGTGAATTTTTTTTTGAAAAACCCAGTAAGGTATCATTCATTTTACATGAATTTGACTGACAACTTTTCACTTTGATCCAATTTTCTTTAGAGATTATCATGTGGCGGATATTCATAAATGCTTTATTTCAGGTGGATTTTTACCTTAAGGTACATTCTCACGTAAAAATATTATTATATAATCGGGTATTAAATCTAGTCAGATTCCAATTTCCATTAAGTCACTTAAGAGAACAGTTCCTATTGATGCTTCCGTGAGAGCTCAATACTATCCTTTCTAACTTAAGGAGTTAAAGATGGAAAAGATGAAACATATTCTGGAGTTTTTGTTGTGCCCAGGTAACTGCATTTACAGATACGAAAGAAACACAGAATATAATAAACATATAATTTCCAGTTTTAAATTTTATTTTTAAGAGTTGAGTACACTTATTACTCAATTCTTATTTTTAAGAGTTGAGTTAGAAGAACTTCTCATTAAATAACTGAGATGAGAATCCATTGTGAAGTCAGTTAAGGGAGAGAAGAATATGACTTTCACAGCCATTCTGTTCTATCAAAAAATTATGAAACATCTTAAGGTAACACCACTTTTTATTATACACACACACATATATGAATATATATGTGGATATGTGCTATATATGTGTATACGTGTGCACATATGTATGATGTACGTGCACATGTTATATATATACATGCAATATATAACTATCTGATTGAAATCATTTTTATCTTAAGGAGATTTTAAGCTCTTGAACACAAACTTTTTTATTTCAATGAAAGACAGTACAGTTCTTGGGGCTATATGAATGGAAAATATTAGCTACATGAATACTTAGGAAAGTAATGCATTGTCATAAAATAGAGATTATCATGTTTACTGGCAGAGAAAATTCTTTGGGAGCCTTTTGCATAATAGACATTCAATTATGTTTTTTTATGTAAGGATAAATTTCAAACTGATGTTTTTAATTGACTTATATTATTAAAACTTAAATATTTCAAAAGTGACTTAGAATGATTATCTAATAGCCCAGATTCATTTCTTTTTGCTTGATTAGTTTAAAACGTTTTGCTTTCTTTATGATTTTATAGAGCTTGTAAAATCTTTTATGGATTTTTTGATGCCATGTCAGATATTTGACTAGATAAAACCCATAGTTTTCAATGCTCACAAGCAGTGGATTTTAATAAATTTATGCATGAATAACTGCATTAATATAGCCAAAGGAAATAAATAAAAGATTATACACTTTTAAGGAAAACCTTAAAATTTTATCTAAGAATGCAATTTTCTAGTTAAAATGAACCTCAGTATTCAGGCTACTTTTAAGCTTTTTACACAAATACACAAAACTTTAGTATTATATATTTATATGGAACTTTTCATATGAGGCCAGTGAAGGACCTACCACTGCTTTTCCACATCATGTTGTCTTCTGTCCCATAGAATTTTGTCATGCGAAACAATAGAAAAAATAAACAAATGGGACTACATCAAACTAAAAAGCTTCTGCACAGCAAAGGAAACCATCAACAAAATGAAAAGACAACCTAACAATTGGGAGAAGATATCTGCAAACCATACATCTGATAAGGGGTTAATCTCCAAAATAGATAAAGAACTCATGCATCTCAACAACAAAAAAACTAACAACCCAATTAAAAAATGGGCAAAAGACCTGAACAGACATTTCTCCAAAGAAGATATACAGATGGCCAACAGACACATGAAAAGATGTTCAAAATCATTAACTATCAGGGAAATGCAAATCAAAACTACAATGAGCTATCAACTCACGCCCATCAGAATGGCTATAATTAACAAGACAGGAAACAAGTGTTGGAGAGGATGTAGAGAGAAGGGAACTCTCATATACTGCTGGTGGGAGTGCAAACTGGTGCAGCCACTATGGAAAACAGTATGGAGATTCCTCAAAAAATCAAGGATAGAACCAACATATGATCCAGCTATTCCACTGCTGGGTATTTATCCAAAGAACTTGAAAACACCAATGCGTAAAGATACATGCACCCCTGTGATCATTGCAGCATTATTCACAATAGCCAAGACTTGGAAGCAACCTAAGTGCCCATCAAGGGACGAATGGATAAAGAAGATGTGGTATATATACACAATGGAATACTACTCAGCCATAAGAAACGATGAAATCCAACCATTTGTGACAACATGGATGGACATTGAGGGTATTATGCAAAGTGAAATAAGTCAGAGGGAGAAGGTTAAATACCATAAGATTTCCCTCATTAAGTAGTAGATAATAACAACAACAAACAAACACATAGAGACAGAGATTAGATTGGCGGTTACCAGAGGGGAAGGGGGGAGGGAGGAGGGTGAAAGGGATAATTAAAAAAAATTTTGTCATGCAATTCTTTTTTTTTTTTTTTTTGTGAGGAAGATCAGCCCTGAGCTAACATCCATGCTAATCCTCCTCTTTTTGCTGAGGAAGACCGGCTCTGAGCTAACATCTATTGCCAATCCTCCTCCTTTTTTTTTTTTCTCCCCCAAAGCCCCAGTAGATAGTTGTATGTCATAGTTGCACATCCTTCTAGTTGCTGTATGTGGGACGCGGCCTCAGCATGGCCGGAGAAGCGGTGCGTTGGTGCGCACCTGGGATCTGAACCCCAGGCCGGCAGTAGCGGAGTGCGAGCACTTAACTGCTAAGCCACGGGGCTGGCTCTGTCATGCAATTCTTTAAAGTTACGCCTCTACTAAAAAATAAAGACTTAAAATACAAGAGACATGATACAGCATCATCAGCTTTTGCATATTCTCTTTCTTAACAGCAATGAAAAAAAAAACTCACCTAATGTTTGCATTGTCTTTAATTATCCCAGTTTTTTTCAGTATTCAGTATTCAGTATACTGAATACTACTACTTATCCAGTAATTTTCAAAAATTAAGACTGTATTTCAAATTCATGAATCGCTAAAGCACTTATGCAACTTATTCATACAGGAAAGAAGGACATATATGTATGATCTTTTGCTTTGTGAAATGTTAGGTGCTGGAAATTCTTAACAGAGCTGCCTATAAGCCAATTAAATCTTCCACATGGCGCCACCTCAGCTTTTCCCCCAATCCCAATAGAGATTAAAAAAAACCAAAAAACTAATAACATCTACAATTAATAGCATTCCTGTAGCCTGTAAGTCTAGCCTGTTACTTTAGTTTTCTCATGACAATAATGGAGGGCCTTATTATTTTGTTTCCCCTGGGCATTTATTAGGCATGATGAGGAAAAGGTTACATCTTCTCTGGAAAAGAGCACAATCTTCAACCCTCTTGCAAATGCAGACACCTTAATGGGCATTACATTAGAAAGGCATTCTGTGCTACCGATTATGTTATTTCTTCCCAATTAGAAACTCTATTTTAATGTGCTTGTCAAAAATTTAGTGCCTGTCATTTGATAAGATTGAGAGTGAGATTTGCTAAACATCAGTTAATAGAAAATGTGAGGCAAATGCTGTATGCATGAGTAGACTGGCTGCCAGTGGGTAGAAATGAATGGGTGGTAATGGAAATTAATGGATAGGGGAAATCTACTCAATTTCCTTGGAAAATGTACTGTAACTGCCATGTGCATTAATAAATCAAATTTTTTTCCATTGTTTAAATAGTGAATAATATATTTTGATTTAACAAGATAACACCTTTTCCTAAATCATATATCTATATTAGCTATTGCCCTATTGGATATATTCAAACTGTATGTTCTGCTTTAGTAAATCATCTTTTATGATGCTTCACAATAAATCAGATCATACTGTCAACAACTAAGAAAAAAAGCTGTTAAGATGTAACCCTTCAATTTACTGTTTTAAATAATAAAAATTTGTTTTAAATAAACAAATCCATTTCTTTTAATATCTATTTTTAAAATTTCTCCTCCATTCATTTTAATCCCACATTAGGTTCTGACCTTTTGTTAATGCCAATTCAGATACATAACTTAAAACTGTGATAATCAAATGAAGACGTAAGACACTTACACTTGAACTTAAAAGATAACGTAGGTTTATAATCAAATGAAGACGTAAGACACTTACACTTGAACTTAAAAGATAACGTAGGTTTATATGGACTCTTGATATTTGACAATTATATTTATCTACTGCAAACACATTCAAAATGATATCCAACCTGATGTGTTTCCTCTAACACTTTCCTTTGGAGAAAATCTAGTTAAATTTGTCACCTCATCTGAATACTACGATCACTTTTAGCTACTTAAATTAAACCCATCTCCCATACAGTGCAGGTAAATTTCCGATATAATATTTCTTATTTAAAAATTTGACGTCAGTCAAGTTTTTTAAAGGAACATATCTGCTGGTGATGTTCTGGAAAACTAGAAGAGGTCCACTAATCATGAAGAGCCCAAAACGCAGAAAAGGACATGTGCATTCATAGAGCTGTTATGATTTCAAACAAAGAAATTATTTACCCTAAACTAAGTGCTAAACGATAAGAGAATGCAAAGGGCTGGAATGGAGAAGCCTCTTTCTCCTCCTAGTATTGCAACTAAAGGGGCTGATGTTGGGTAAGTCATCTCAGCCTCTGGGTTTGTTTCCTCTTTGGCAAAAGGAGATGACTTGCATCATCTCTAAGGTCTTTTCTAGTTCTAGAAATTTAACGAGTCCATATTATTGCAGCTGGTTTTTCTGTTCATTTTATCTCACAGTAGGCTAAAATTATGGAATGAAAATATCAAAGGCTAAACTTAGCATGGTGATAATAGCAATGCATGGAGCTCATGAGTAATGATTACACCTCTCAATGAAATAATTAAGGAACTCCCTGGGGGACAGCTTCCTACCTTAGGAAATTGAGTAGTTCTAAAAGCAAGGATTAGGTTGGAGATTTAAAATAAAAATAAAATAATACTAATACTAATAATAAATCCTTCTGAATAAGTGGACAAGGAGTTCTGAAAAGAACGATGGCAAAACTTCTCAAAAAGTTTGGGCCTACCTATTCTCTTTGACCAGCTCCTGCACAAAGGCCTCTGTGCCTCTTCTTTCCATTTCTGTCTGTCAAGAGAATGTGATCCACATTTCCAAGTTTTATATAATGGCTACAACAATTCGTTATTAATTGATATGCTTAATGACAATACTGAAATCTTTTTACTCATCTTTTCCAATCTTCTCAAACCTCCTACACACAGTCCACTCACTCAATCTCAGCCAATAATCACTGAGAAAATAGAAGTGACCCATCTATCTTCTGACCACCCATTCTACCAGCCCACCTCCGTCTGTACCCCACACTCTCTGCATTCCCTCCAGTTATGGTGGATAAAGTTGTTTTTTACCCATCAGAGTCAAGGTCAACTCCTCTCTTGGTGATCTGGATCCCATCTCCTTTGTCTGACTCAAAGATTTTGTTCCTGAAAAGGTGAAATCATTCATTTGAATCACAAATTCTTCCTTTTTACTAGATCATTTGCATCAACATTCAGAAATGCTGTAGTAAACTTTCTCATTAAAAAGAAGAAAGAAACTACTTTGAACCCAAATTCCCCTAGTGCTGCCCATTTCTTTGCTCTTCTTCACAGAAAATTTTCTGTAGGTACTGTCTGTACTTCCTCTTTCTTATCCTCCTCTCAGTCTGCTCCAGTTGGGTTTTGTCTCCATTACTCTGCTAATCCTTCTTTTAAAAGTTTCCAATAACCTCCATTTTGCCAACTCCACTGGTCATTCCTTTGTTCCATGTTGTATCATATAATACTCTTCTGCTTAGAACTTGCCAAAGAACTGACACATCAGTTAGAATAATACTCAAACGTCTTATGCTGGTCTATATTTTTACTTCTATTCTGCTTCTATTTCCTTACCCTCTCCCCTCATCTCCTGCTCTAGTTCAGTCCCAGGAACACTCCAAGCCCTTTCCCACCTTAGTCCCCCTTGCACTGCATCTTTCCTCTGCTGAAATGCTCTTCTCTTTGAACTGCTCAGAGCTGCCTCCTACTTGCTTTTCAATTATCATGTCCTAATGGAAATCTTGCCAGACCATCCATTGCAAGTCCCCACCCAGTCAGTCATGTATATTGTTTTAATTTCTACAGAGCACGTATCATTAATTAATGTTATAATAACTTCTTGATTGATTTTCTTCCCCAATGGTGAGACTATAAGAGAAGAAATCTTACTTATCTTATTTTGCTTCTGCATCTCCAGACTAGAAGAGCGCCTGGCACGTAGCAAGTGCTCAAAAAATATTGTTTAATTAATTTTCTCATCTTTGTATCTCCAATGTACTATCCAATCTCAAATTGTACTAGCAATAAACAGTTTTAAGCAGAAAATACAGCACTATTTGGATCTCACCAAACTATTGACACTTAGAGGAGTTGTTTCATGAGTGTAAGAAAACACCTAGGAAGTAAAAAATGGTTTTTAAATCTATACATATATCTAACTTTAAGACTACTAAGGTAACTCTTTAATCTATTTATTAAATAATTATACTCGGATCAAAGTTTAGCATTGAAAGGTCCCAGCCCCATATTTAATGTTATCAGGACATTATGCACTAAAATAAGACATCTGGCAGCCCACATTTCAACTTGTTAGATTTCTACAGATGTTAGGGTTCCAAGGTATAGCACAGCACATTAATGCCAACAATAAGAATTAATTCATGTGAAGGTGAACAGTAAGAAGACCTCAGAAAATCCAAACACTTAAAGAACGCTACAAAAAAATTTATTCTTAATTCCAACTTTGATTGCTTACAAATCTTTTACATCATCAGAAAAAAATCATTAAGATCAGCTGAAGGAAAACAAATAATAAAATCTTGAAAGTTCACTATCTTGCCCTGGACAAAAAAAAAAATCAAATCCACAGTTTTCATATTTAAATCAAGGTGTGGGGCTATCATTATATAACATCCTATTAATCTTTGCATTTTATGCTACCAGATACAATAGAGCTCTTTTAATGATCTACGTCTTTACATGAGTCTAAAAAGAACAATTTAACCAAATTATCTTTTTTTCTAGAAAGTTTCCTCTGAGTTTTGCTTTTATCACTATTATATTGTCCCCCAACACAAGCTGAATTATTTGAAAATCACAATCTTCTGGGGGAGTTTTTTAAATTATCCAATACAAATTGATTATAAAATTGCAGCCCTAACCAAGACTTGTGTTAACATAAAAGGGTATACCTACAAATCTCAATTTTATATTGGCCTAACACATTTGAAAAATATAATTTTCTATTACTCAAAAGAGAACTGCTCAAAATCAGGGACCAATTGTTTTATATCTCAGTATCTGCCTCCAAAGTTAATGCATAGTAGATAGCTAATAAATGTTTGCAGAATGAGTAAGCAAATAATATAGTGTTAATGCCTGTTATCATCAAGTGACTGAAACTCAATGATTCAGATATCTGAATTTTTTAAAAAAAATAAATATTTTAAATGAGGAATAAATTTCTTCTTTATTTGGTGGGGAAAATTAGCCCTGAGCTAACATATGTTGTCAATCCTCCTCTTTTTGCTGTGGAAGATTGGCCCTGAGCTAACATCCGTGCCTGTCTTCCTCTACTTTATATGGGATGCCGCCACAGCATGGCTTGACAAGCAGTGCGTAGGTCTGCACCCGGGATCCAAACTGCAAACCCTGGGCCACCAAAGCAGAGCGCATGAACTTAACCACTGTGCCACCAGGCCAGTCCCAAGGGAGGAATACATTTTTATCGAAAAATACTCCATTTTTCCTCTTTATATTTTTATACATCTTCAAATTCTGTCTTTCTGACAGTTGCAGTTTTGTGATCCAACTTCTCACCCCATTTCCACACACACACACATTCTGGCAAATGGGCCTGGAGTCTTCATAATGTTCTACAAACATTGTATGGTTGGTGTTTAAAATTTTTTCTCTTAAAAATTCCTTCTCAAGATAATATAAACACAGATTCACTAATTTAAGGGAGAACTATTTCTCTCTTATTTACCTTTTAATGACAGTATCCATGTCCACTGCTCACTCTATACCAGTTTGCTAGAACAGACCCATCGGTTGAAACTACGTGCGTTTTATTTTCCCAAAGAGAATGTTAATATTCCTCACTTCCTTCATTGGAGATTTCAGTAAGAGAGAAGAAAAGATATTCTGGAGAATATATAAAATATTCTTATTAATTGTAGGCAATGAAGTCTCTGATAACTTATTTTGCTCATAATAGTTTTTTTGAAAGAAAGAATTCTTATTAGGAATTCTTAACAAGGATTTTGTGAACACTCTAAATTTAAATGTAAAATTTGTGTATATTTTTATATGCTTCATTTCAGAAGATCCATACTTTAAAAAAATTTTTCAAAATATCTATATTGCTAAATAAAAACTGACTAATTAGATAAATATATCTCAATACTATTGCTTTAAATTGGTCTCAAACATTCTTTATTGCGGCTTTGATATACTTTTATGCCATGGCCACCACCAATCTATATGCGCTTTTGTGGGAATTGGAAAACGAGCCACCACCACGTAGAGACAGGGTGCCTTGCAGGCAAGACTTGATAAGCTGAGTACCAGCTGGAAATCAACTCCCACTTGCCTTCTCAGCTAGATTTCCTCATGCAGGGCACAATCTGGGCACCACACATGGCAGCCCTGTCTTTTGGATATATATCCTCTTTCACACGACTGTCCATACTGGGTGTGACGGTGATGGTGCCTTTCATGTCTGATTTCCCTCTTTCAATTGAAATATAACTAACCGCAACCTTCTACTCAGGGATCCTTAGCACAGAACTGGCTATAGATTAAACCAGGAGTAGGGACGTGAACCAAATGCATCTCATCTATAGTCTGGCTGGCAAACCTGGAAGTAGCCAGGGATGCAGCACTCTGTCCCAAATGGGCAATAATTATTAGCTAAACTAATCAGACTGGTTTCCTCAGAAGCAGTGGCAAATACTAGCAAGAGCAAATGTCCAAAGAGATGCAGAGATAACATAAACTATCTCTGCACAGTTCTTAAGAGGGAAGCCAGTCTTCCAAGGGCTAATGATTTTCCAAGTGCAGTCCCTACAGAATAATTCCCATTTGTCTTAAAGATATCTGAGTTTAATCCCAGCCAAAATGCTCACTAGGCACATGGTCCTTCTCATACTTGAAGACAGCTATCATTTGCTTTAGAAGTCACATCTTCTTTAGGTTCAACATTTCCTATTTCTTCAATCACTAATCATATATCAAGATTTTAGAGTCCCTCCATCATTTCTGAACACTTCCTAGAGTTCCTGTTGAAGAGGTACTAACAATAAACAGAATTTAATACTCTACATGAAGTGAAACTAACCCAAAGTAGAGCAGAACCATCACCTCCTTCAACACCTCTGTAAATTTTGCTAATGCAGCAAAAAAAAAAAATTAAGTATAGAAGAATTTGCACTAAAGCTATAACTATAAACAATGGTGCTGTTTTTAGTGATTTATAAAGCTTCTGAAGTTCTCCAAATATCCTAGGGGCAACATAAGGAAAAATTATCCTTATTTATCTCTGAACAGGCAAAAAATTTTGGTTTAACCAAATCTTTATTTATCATAGAAGTTAATTTTTATAATGTTAGCTTCATATTTTTTGTCATTTATCTCAATCATTATTAGTGGATTTCAAGTAAAAAAATATGGTTATTGAGGCTTTCTAGCTTTTCATATTGAACCAAATCAATTAACACGTATTAACTTAGCCCTGTATACTCAAAACTATGGCATGTAATGTGAGAGTACAGAAAGAATAAAATATGAGGTCCCTGCACTCATGAGATCACCCATCTAGTGTAGAGAGATACTATCACTCATGAGATGATTTGTAGAATATTACAACAGCCTGAGAAGTGCTCTCCACCATGAGTGATCCAGGCTATCCAAGCAGAGACCAGGGAGGGGGAGTCATCCAAAACTCCCTAACTAAAGTTCATGCAATTATTCACCGCCATTTTATTGCCTCTTTTTTTTCTTTTTGCAGGGTAAGATTCACCCTAAGCTAACATCCATTGCCACTCTTCCTCCGTTTTTCTTCCTTTCCGCCCCCGCCCCAAAGCCCCAGTACATAGTTGTGTATAGTTGTAAGTTCTTCTATGTGAGCCGCTGCCACAGCATGGCTACTGACAGACAAGTGGTGTGGTTCTGTGCCTAGGAACTGAACCCAGGCTGCCGAAGTGGAGCTCGCCAAACTTTAAGTGCTAGGCCATCAGGGCTGGCTCCATTGCCATTTTTTTCTCATGATGTAAATACAGTTTGATTATTTCAATTAAAGTTGTGGTGATTAATACGGACTTTTTGTACAAAATTCCAGACAAGGGACAGGAAATGAGCTTTTATTCATATTCTTATTTTGACTATGATTCACTCACATCTATAGGACATATGCCTGACAGATCTTTAGGCTTGAAAAGCAAAAAGAGACGAGCACCTGGGGATTGTGCTTTTTAAGCTTACGCAGCAGGATATGAAGAAAGGAGGTCAGGATTTGTGCATAAGGAACTGCAAAGAATAACGTATTTGTCAGAATATGAGACACAGTTATATTGAAGGAAAAGCTGACCTAAAATTGCTGACCATTTTTATTGTCTGATAGCGGAGCTTTCACTTCACTCTAAACACCCAGACTCTTCTCACAGATATCCAAGAGCTCTTCCTTTTTTGAATGAGTTGGCTATTCACGTTTATGGCATCTCCTTAATCAGTCCCTCAAGGTCACGTCTGTGTAACTATTCTCCCCACCTCTGTTTTTTTCCACCATAAATCTAACCTTCATCCCAATACAGAATAAATCTATCGTAACTTTAACTTTAAAAGCTGATTTTAAAACTTTTAAAACTAAAACTCCTAACAAGAAAAATATTTTGCATTATGACAAAATACACGTGATCACATACACAAACACAAATTAAAGTAAAAAAATTCATATCTATAATGAATTCATGTTTTCCATTCCTTTTCATTCTGTTTCATTTTAATTCCACTCCACAAACACTAATCATGAGTCACTAAATTAACTGTATGATACTCTAAAGAAGTGGTTCCTAAAATGTGGTCCAGGGACCACTTGGTGTACCCAAGACGATTTCAGGAGATCCACGAGGTCAAAATTCTTTTCACAATAATATTAAAACATCATTTGCCTTATTCACTCTCATTCTCTGATGAGTGTATAGTAGAATTTTCCAGATATAACGATATGATATGATGATGTCATCACTCTGACAGCTAATAAAAGATATGCTTGTATATTCTTTTGTTTAATGTTTTTCTCAGCTTTAATTTATAATGCAGTAAATATCAATAAATATAATGACATAAACAAAAGCTTTTTGGGCTTCACAATAATTTTTAAGAATTTAAAGAGATCATGATACCAGAAAGTTTGAGAACTGCTGATCTAAAACAAGCTGCAATTTGAAAAACACGATTTACAGTGAATCCTTACACACACACACACACCCCTTTCTATAACCCTCTATTGCCTGCAATGCAAATGTAAGCTGGTACCAAATGTCTTCAACAACTTAACTATGATTCTACTGTTTCCTAAAAACAACTCTGCTCTTGACCAGGAACTCCATTCTAAGTCCTCTAAACATACCTTGTTCACTTCTGTCTTTCAGGCTTATTTCATACTCTGTTCCTGAAATATCCTTAAGCCTATTTTCTGACAAGATAAATCCTATCTACGTAGACACCTGCAATTATTGGCTCTGCCCTATGTCCTTTTTCCTTTAGAACTGACCCTTCGGGACTCCTTGGATTCACTGGGAATGCAATTATGTGGCCCTAACTTTCCATAGACCTGGGGATCCACACTAGTCAATCAGAGTACCCCATCTCTTTGGCATAACTCTTACTGCAGTGTGCAGATTACAGACGAAGGGCCAACCAGAGAGCCATGTAGGGAGAAATATCAATGGTAGGGGAAAAAGAAATCACGCTCTTTTCTTAGAGATTGTTCACTATCAGAAAGGCAAGGAGAAGACCAGCCTGATTAAGCAATGGCTCAGGGCCACTGTGGAAAGAACCCCATTTATATTATTTAAAAAAAAATTTTATCTGAGTCTTCCCTTGACTAGAGATCTTTGTGTAACCTCAAGTCTCTTGTATGGCAATGCTCCCAATTATTCCTGTGTCACCTCTACATTCTGATGAAGACCTATACTGTCTTCTAATGCCTTTCCATTCTCTCTTTTTTTTTTTTATAATTTTATTTATTTATTTTTCCCCCAAAGCCCCAGCAGATAGTTGTATGTCATAGCTGCACATCCTTCTAGTTGCTGTATGTGGGACGTGGCCTCAGCATGGCCGGAGAAGCAGTGCGTCGGTGCGCGCCCAGGATCCAAACCCGGGCCATCAGCAGCAGAGCATGCGCACTTAACCGCTAAGCCACAGGGCTGGCCCTCCATTCTCTTTTAAGAAGCATTCTATTATTTTACTTTGTGATCAGTTCTTTTATATCTTTCTTTTTTTCTTGCAAAATAAACAGGTGCACAGAGGAACTGATTCTGCCTCTGCATCTAAGTGGGTATTTTTTTGTCTTTCTTAGAACTCTAGGAAGATTCTAATTTTTAACATATTTTTGGAATCTGTTCACTTGAATTGTTTTTTCCTTTGAGGATGATTGACAAATTGAATGCTGGTTTACCTTAACAGTTTTCTTACATTTTCTCGGATTGCTATGTCATGCAGTTTTCTCCATTTATGCCTCGGAGAGAAAACGTTATCCTTTTTTTGCCCTGAAGTGTTACTCCTTTATGATTTAAGATGGCATACAACTTACACACATTAAATGAAGATAACTTCCATGCTATTTAAATGTGAAGTTGAAATCTTTGAATTAAAAATATTAGGGGAGCAACTAGTTAATATTCATACTAATAGAAAAGAAACTGAAAATCCATCTCTGTAATGTCAGAAGATCACAGTAATCAGGAAATGTGACCCTGTGTGAATTTCTGTGAGATGAAGACTGAGTATATCATAAAGAGTAATCAAATCACATTCCGAATGGCGTAAGTGAGCAGGCTTTGCTACACATGCCTGAGATTCACAATTAAGACACAGTAGAAGAATTCAATGATTCCATTACCTTCTTGCAGAAATTAAAAAGGATGCTAATCAAAGGTCAATCATGCCTTCTCATGTTGAATTTAATTGTTCAACAGGTCATTTAAAATTTTCAAGGCATAACTTAATATTCTTAGAGTTAGCACTTTTTAATTAACTGAATAGCATAATAGAATTACAAGAGTAAAAAAACTTAGTTAAAATGATATAAATAGTAATTTATGAAGTTCAATGTCTCCTGGTCCATCGATCATGATAGGATACTTCATTAACATTGAAAAATACAACATATAAAAAGAGAAAAAAAAGGAAAGAGAGAATACTTAGAGCATATTTATTACATCATCTTGGTTTGTTTTACAAATGTAATTATAGCCATATTTTAGGGTTAGCGATGATAATTTTGATCAATTTTCCACAATGAAAAAAGCCCTTTTTCATACAACTAAGCAAAGCATTTAATATATATTCAGTCATTTTAATATGAATATATTTTGTACAATATATGATATAATATAATACACATAATTTAACATATTATATACATAATTTGCATGATATATGCTTTTTTGTGAAACACTTAAATTGTTTTTTAAAATACATTCATGTATATGAAGACCAGACATGGCCCTGTAAAAAGGAATATAATATCCATTACTTAAATTTTCATTCAGGAAATACTACAGGTTTAAGTGAAATATGAAAAATTGTTAATGCTAATACAAAATAATTTCTCTATTCAGCCAAAATATTACACAGCTTGAAAGTGACATGAGCCTGTCCACAGTATTCAGCACACTCCTACCCTCTTCTGATCTAATTTCCTGAATCTAAGTGAGGCTAAGGAATTTATCTAAGTCACTTTAACCATCTTATCTTTCTAAAAACCAATGGCGGTGTCCATTTATCACACTACCTTAACTCACATAACTTTATAAAGCTGCTTCCTTTAAAAAACAAAGTCAAGGGGGGCCGGCCCCGTGGCTTAGCGGTTAAGCGCGTGCACTCCACTGCTGGTGGCCTGGGTTCGGATCCCGGGCGCTCACCGACACACCGCTTCTCCAGCCATGCTGAGGCCGCGTCCCACATACAGCAACTAGAAGGATGTGCAACTATGACATACAACTATCTACTGGGGAAAATAAAAGGAGGAGGATTGGCAATAGATGTTAGCTCAGAGCTGGTCTTCCTCAGCAAAAAGAGGAGGATTAGCACGGATGTTAGCTCAGGGCTGCTCCTCCTCACAAAAAAAAAAAAAAATCAAGGGGCCAGCTGGGTGGCACAGCAGTAAAGTGCTCGCACATCACTTTGGCGGCCCGGGGTTCGCAGGTTCTGATCCTGGGCACACACTGACACACCGCTTGTCAAGCCATGCTGTGGCGGAGTCCCATATAAAGTGGAGGAAGATGTTAGCCCAATGCCAATCTTCCTCAACAAAAAGGAGGATTGGCATCGGATGTTAGCTCAGGGCTGATCTTCCTCACCAAAAAATAAAGAAATAAATAAAGTCATATCATAAATGAGTACGTAAAACACATTTTTGCCTTACTCAAAAAAAATGCTTAATTATTAAAAATGAGGCATTTCTTCTATTCTTATTTTCAAAATGTTAGTAATTTCAGATTGAAAAAAAAGAAAACATCTAAGAAAGGAAAGCTCTTTCCTCTTGGGATCCTTCTAATGTGTGTTGCAGCATGTTGATGATTTTGCTAAACTAACCAGGCCATTTTCTTGACTAAAAGTTGGCCATTAGAAAGCAATATATCTTCCTTCTGGTACTGTAATGATCTACACATATTTAAGCATTTTTTTAAACTGTTCCAGAACTATATGTTCATTTTAAACAAATTAGAAAAAAATAGATATGAAAACATACTACCTGTAATTGCACTACCCAGAAGAAAACATCATTAAAATTTTGGTACATATCCTTCTAGAGACTGTATTGTGCAAATGGATATAATATATGCATAGTATAGATAGATTCATTTTTAAATGGAAAGACACTTTTAAATATTATTTTATAATTTGCTTTATTCTCTTAGTAATAGTCAAAAATATATTTTCATGGCAACAATATACATAACCTGTATCAATGTTTTCAATGTCTGCACAATATGCTATTAATGACCCATACCATAATTCAGCTAAAACTATCTCATTGGACATCTAGTCTCTTTCCTTCTAACTTTTGATGTTGTAAACAATGCTGTGATGAATATCTGATTACTATAATTTTCACATCTTTCTGATTGTTTTGAGTACAATATTTGGCTAATGCAGGTTGTCAATATACATTTGTTGTATGAATGATTAGATGGATGAATAAAGTAATACGTGTTGGTTTCAAAAATATCAATTTAAGGGGCATGTCTATTTGACATTCTGATTTTGAGTCAAGTCACTTCATACACAGTTGTGCTTTTCCCTATGAATTATGATAAAGAGAAAAGTTGCATAATTGTTAAATGATTCATCCCTGGACACTTCCCTAACATGTGTGACCGTGTGGGACTATCAGTAATACTCTGTGTGAGATAATACACCCAACCAATTTTCTGAAAGAGTAAAAAAAAAAAACAAGATTACTGTTATTAAAAACTGTAAATTTTTACCTCACGCTGTAATTTTCCATTTTTTTTCCTGCATAGAGTATCTAGAGTTAACATAGGAATAATATTTTTCAGCATAATTCATAGATCTCATATTCTTCTCTAGAGTTTTCTAAGTTTGATTTAGTAAGCATCGATTGAGCATTTATTTATGCCTAGCATTATTCTAGTCACTATGGGGAATACTGAAAAGTTTGATATAGCTAAAAACACATAACCTTATATGGTCATCAGTGTGCCATTTGGTGACAAAAAAAATAACACCAGATTTCCTCTCCATTATGAGAAAAGACTACGTGGCTCATTCTCCAGCAGAGATAAACAGATGCAATATTTACACCGGCTGGAAGGAAGACAGAACTTCTCACTAATGGATGATGTGACAGCAATTCCATCCTTATTCTCAGCACAGTATCCTCCTTGTTCAACAAACACCTTGGAAGCTTGCCAGTTTTCAGGTATTCTCATCTTGGGATAGTGGCCAGTTATTCACAATGAAAACCAAACAAGAGGCCGATGTGCAACATATAAGAATTATTTTTCTTTTGATTGCTTTATCATGGTAGTGCAGAGTATAATTTATATTTTAAATCATAAATTATTTTTGTAGACTGACAATTTATAAAAGTTTGATTGAATTTAAAAATGATATGCCTATTATGCACAAAATCATGCACCAAGTCATACAGGCTTACTTTGTATTTCGGTTATGTCTACAGTGAATCATATTCAACCTAGAGAACCCCAGGGATTCTCACTGAGTACACTGCACTGGGTCTCATAAGGAAGGGATTCTATTTAGGCAATGAGAGCGCACTCAGTAAACACCCAATACCATCCCTGAGTTGAATATATTCAGTAACATTTTCCCATATCATTTCTCCGTCACCTTTAATGTATTTTCCTGAAAGGGAGAGTGAAGCATAAACACTGGTTTCAAAATCTATTTGTCCTGATTTTAACAAAAGTTGTCCCATGATTGGGAGCCAAATATTTTGAGCAATATCTTGTTTGTCTTTTGTAAATAATACAGTAAAATTGTGAAATGTAATAGGAAAAGTGAGAGGTAGCCAACAACACAAATAAGCCAAAAATCTACTTTAAGCTAGTTTTACATATTATTTGTTTAGTTTTTATATTGTTGGCATGGTTTTACTAGAGTTGAAGTTCAAGTTAGGAAATGTCTGGTTAAAATTCTGAAATGCCACTTCTTATAATCTGTAGAAGAGCTTTGTTCTTTACTTTTCATCTTTTGAATAAGTGACAAATATTAATTGATTAGGAATAGTAGTGGTAATTATGATGGTAATGAGCATCATTGTGAGATGTTAATCATTTAATAAAACCAACTTTTATTACGAAGCAAATTTAGAGGGTAAGAGTAAATAAATGCATGCAAGAATGTATTTTCTCTATTCAATCAAGAAGATTTAAAGATACTAATGTAATATGTTAAATATCACAGTAGTACTGTATACTAAAATTGCTAGATGAGAAAGTGACATTTATTACACCTATTGTCCCAGAGAGCTTCCTTGCATTTTGCTATAAATATATTTATTTTAAATTAGACCATATTTCCTGCACAGTTGTTCTGTAGGTTTACATCCAGAAAGATTACCTATGGTAGAAGAATTTCTATATAAATCTCAATGCATCCTGCTGTCCTGTTTAACAAATTGCCCTAAACACTTTTTCTTATTTCTAGGTGCAGAAACTTAGTATGGCATTAGAATGCATGTATGTAGCACCAAGTTAAATTTCAGAGTGATTATAGAGATATTTTCTGTGATCCTTTGTAATATAAGGTCTAAGCCCTTCTCTAGAGGCAAAAAACACCAGAAAGGCAAACTGGATTCTAAATAAAATGTTTATTTCCCCAGATTATATGAAACCTACCCAATTTATTCATTGGAAAATAGTGTCTTCAGTCATTCGTAATTTTTGTTTGTTTTTTTTAAATTAAATTATGGTTTCTATTTTGTCATTTTCTATTGATCATGAACTGATTCAAAAGTTCTTAACTAGGGCCGGCCCTGTGGCTTGGTGGTTCAGTGCGCGCTCTGCAATGCTGGTGGCCCGGGTTCGGATCCCGGGTGCGCATCAAGGCACCACTTCTCCATCCATCCTGAGGCCGAGTCCCACATACAGCAACTAGAGGGATGTGCAGCTATGACGTACAACTATCTACTGGGGCTTTGGGGGGAAAAAATAAAATAAATAAAATCTTTAAAACAAACAAACAAACAAACAAAAGTTCTTAACTAAAATAACAGTCTGCAAAATAAATCCTTTGAGTTATAACGCCTTTGCCAGTTTTTGGCTCAGAAATTAAAAAAGAAAATGACAATCACCAACAAAGGGATTCCAGAGATGAGTATGGATTTTCTCCTAGTGACAGGCATTTTTGTAAGCCCAGAGCCTAATTATTATTTAGATAAAGGATGGATGTGTGTGTGTTTGTAATCTATACAAATAGAGGACTAAAGATTTTTAACAATAGTTCAACGGCATTAATAGGAATAGAAACCTTTTTTTCTAAAAGAAAAGAGGAAAAGAGAGACCTTGAAAATAATTGACATAGACTCTTTTATTCTTGGAATCTCAGAAAACATTTGAGTGTACATCATTCATCTTGGTTGTTTATAGAGTAAACTCCAATTTCAATCTGGAGGGAGAAGTAAACTATACATAAAACTTGAAATAACAAATATCAAACAGGAAAAAAGCCATGGAGAAAAAACATATATATTTATCTTATAATTTAGCCTGCCAACTTCCAAGTTGATAGTTTGAGTGTGTTTTCTAACACTAATCAGCTAAAAACCACTTCTTCATAGCGATTTTTTTATTCAACTGCAAAAGAATTTCTAAAGGACAAATCAAGCCTATTTATTAGGCTCCAGGAATAAATTACTTTAGGCAACTCTGCTACTCTGAGTTTTATTAATGAAAAGCCTATCTTAAAGAAGCAAGTCATGCACTAAGACCATTCTGTTTTTTGCACTTCATCAATAGTTAATTTCGACTTCACAGCAGAATGTTCACTGGATATCTGCTCTGAACCTAGGCTGCCTAAGGAATAATTCTAAGCTGCCATCAGAAAAGTCCTTTGATATTACAAATATTAACACAGTGCATTACACATAGGAGGTGGTTCATAGATAGTAGTCAATGAATAATAATTAAAATTTACCTGAACTTCACCTTCCAGAAACAACTAGGAGCATTCTTAAACCAAAGGCATCAATAATGGGCCATATTCAGCGTCTCATTTTATTTTTTCCTTTCACACTTAAACATATAAAAGTTACTTTTTGACTAGAAAGATGTTGAAACTAAAAATATATATAAGCAATAGGAAATAGGTCAATATTTTCATATCTACTTGATCATTTTAATATGTGCACAATATTATCTTATTTTAAGCCATCCACTAATAAAATGATCCAAATTCAACACTCTCTTCTTACTTTTCCATTCTGCCTAATGAATCTGGTCTTTTATGATTTGTAAACACATAATTATAATTTTCTGAAGCTTTCTGAAATTCATCAACCATTTGTATTCTTCTCCACTTGATTCACATATTTACTCATTCGGTCTTCTTTCTACTTTAAAAATAAAGATCTGTTGGTCAGGGAGTTTTATATATAATTCTATACATTCACAAAACTACTAAAGCCATCATTCTCAATCAAAATTCACTCTAAATGTGTTATATTAGAAGTTCATATTTCCAAATCACAGAACATTTACTGATTATTAGTCCAGATATAGTATTGATACCTTGGCTTCCGTGTTTTCCCATTTAATTAAATCCAATTAAATGTTCTTAAATGTATGTCTCTAAGATCATCTCCCCAATGAGAGAGGATGGAAGCTACTCTACATTCAGGGTGTGAGGAATCCTTATCACTTTCTACTGGATAGTAATTTCTTTTATTTTCCAGAGCACTATGGGGTGCTTCTCTAGCTCAGAGAATGTGTCTTCCCTGTTTCAAGGGACGCCGGAATCAACATTTTCTGTGGGTGCTTGACAAAAAGTAGTTAAAATCCCCACCCAGTGACACTTGCCTTAGCTGTTTCTTACAATAAAAAACCATTGATATTCCTATTTCCTCATGATCTGGGCACCTCCTCAGAGGACAATTAACAAATTGTTAATAACTGCTGGTGCTCCTAAAGAAAGGCTTGACATTTATTTCCCTGTATACATAATTCAGGGCACTTTTTCTTATCATAGAAATAGCAGTGAAAACTCCAGTAAACGGAAAATGCAAATAAGATATATACAATAAGAATCTGTCTATTTTAATGGAATGTATTTTCTCCCCTAAATCTGCTAGGAAGGATCTTGTCCATGAAAACAAATTTTATGATGACTTCCACACTCTCCTTTTTTAATTAAGAGGCAATGAATTTCTTCTATATAAAACTCCCTACATAGTATAGTAGATAGACATTATCCAGCTAACAAATACTTGTTGGCTTAAAACTGGAGCAAAGATTGAAAATCTCTGTTTTTTTAAAGGAACTACTTCCAAACTGACAACTCTGATGATAAGATGGGAATACAAAACTATAAAGAAAATCTGAATGTTCTTTTTAAAAACTAGAGTTAGAAATAAACTACAAATTGGGCAAAGATAATCAGCATTTACAGACTGCTGACAGGTGGAACTATTTGCCAGTTTTATATTAAGACAGTTCATCTTAATACATTTGAAAAACATAAAATGTGAGCTATATTCATTATAAAAATGCTTTTGATTCCAATGATAGACATACAGAAACACAGTCATGGCTACTGTTCACATTTAAGTAGTTTTATGGAATCACTGTCCTGGGCTTCACCACATACAAAGATCCTTCTATTCAGATTGGCATATTAACATGTAGGAATTATAGATCCCTATTGCAGAAGGCCACTGGAAAAGTGAAAAAAGGCCCATAGTCGAGGGCCTTCTCTATTATCCTGCCCAGAACTTTTTTCTATGACTCTTGAGCTAAGAATGAGTCTTAAAGGATTATTTAAAAACTAATAATAAAACAAAACAAAGAAGAATATTTAACAGAGAATGTATGTAGCCCGTAAAGTCTACAGTATTCACTATCAGGCCCTTTACAGAAAAAAAGTGTGCCAATCCCTATTCTATAGTGTATAGAATTTCCCCATAATATTTGCCTATTATATAAAGAGTCTTAGATTCCAAGAAGAGAGGCATATAAAGAGAAACAATCTTGATTTTTCCCGCTGAGTCATAGGCTGAAAGCTCTATGTGGGATAGGAAAGGATGAATGTTTCTGAAATATTAAAAAAAAGTTTTTTCTCACCAAATGTGAACCAGTCTGTGTTAGAAATGAAAAGTATATTGGTCTGTATTTTTAATATTGATAAAGTCACCAAGGTCATGCTCTCATTTTAGGCAAAATGTCGTTATGTAGAGGAAGGCTTCTTTAGCAAATATCAACAAATCAACTGAATAGCATAATAGAATTTGAAAAGAGAAACAGCTTAAGGAGTAATTAGTTTGTACTATACCTCAAGTTTTATTTACATCTCAACAAAATCCACTCCTTCTGTAAATACTTTATAGACACATATAAGAATTTTTTAGCTGGGGCTGGCCCGGTGGTGCAAGCGGTTAAGTGCACGCGCTCGGCTGCAGCGGCCCGGGGGTTCGCCAGTTCGGATCCCGGTGCACACCCACGCACCGCTTGTCAAGCCATGCTGTGGCGGAGTCCCATATAAAGTGGAGGAAGATGGGCATGGATGTTAGCCTAGGGCCAGTCTTCCTCAAAAAAAAAAAGAGGAGGATTGGCAGATGTTAGCTCAGGGCCGAGCTTCCTCATACAAAAAAAGAATTTTTTAGCTAAATTTGTGAGTTAAATTTGCCCATAAGGTTATTGAGAGACTGGATTGAGATTGCAGATTCAACACCTGTCAATTTTCCTTTCTGCTCCAAATTCATAAAGTGACAGAAAATATGCTTTTAAAAGATTCAAGAGAGTACTAGAAAATAAAAGAGAGTGGCAGTGACAGAAGACAGATTTTGAGGGCTACCTTAAAAACAGAACAGAGAAAAAATTTGAGTAAAGTAAATCCAGAGATTACCATAGACTAAAATACACATGGGACAAAATGCTGTAGAATTTGGAGTGAAGAAATCTCCAACCAGGAAGCACATTCAAAGCACCTGGGCTATCAGCCCCTCCCCTCTCCCTGACTTGTGCTGTGGAAGAGAGAGCACTGTGCAGCATGACATTTACCTCCAGGCAAAGCAAGTAAATGTGGTCACTGAGGATGTGGACGCAGGGCCAACAGATACTGGTCGTGAAGACAAGCTACTGCAACACTTGGTCCTGCCACTCCTCCTCCTCCTCCTCCACAACCACTACAATCATCGTCATCAACATCATCAACAACAAGATTTATTGAGCTTACACCATTTTAGGCACTATATTAAACAACTTTCTGTGTATTTTCTTATTAAATCCCTAACTCCAATAAGCAGATATCATTATTAGCTCCATAGTACAAATGAAAAAACTGAGACATGGAGGGGTTACATCACTTTCTCAAGGTTATAGCTATTAAGTTGTGGAGCTGAGTTCAAGATTGGGTCTCTCTGGCTCTAAAACCCAATCACTTAACCACTAAAACACATTGCTTTTCTAATAGTCAATACCACCAACATCCATGACAGGCATTTTCACACACAAGGTTAAGCAGAAAACTAAAAATCACTATACATTTAAAGAATATCAACATTATGAAAGCGAAGTACCAATCTCAACTAGAAGAAGAATTCACATTGGAGAAAGCAAAACATATGAAAATAAATATAAGTAATAAATATAAATAAAAATTTGAAGAAACTAAAGAGGGCTTACTATCATTGAAAAGAAAAAAACTGGTAATATTGAAAAATAAGTATAAGACTTTTGAAATAAAAACTCTATAGTGATAGATCAGACATAGCAACAGCTCAAATTAGTAAACTAGAAGATTGAGCTAAGGAGTATTTCCAGAAAGCAATGCAAAAGATCAAAGAGATGGGGTGTATGAAGGAAGATAAGTTTAACAGACATGAAGATTAGTTAAGGAAGTTCTCCAATCCATCTAATTAAATTTCTAGGTAAAACAGACAGAATAGATATGGCAAAACAAAATTCCCCAAACTAATGACACGCATGTTTGGTTTACAGATTTATCAAATGCTGACAAACATGCATAGAAAAAGACTCATACTCAGATAGCTTGATAAAATTTTAGAACATTTAGGAGTGTTTTTAAAAGTGAAACAATTTTGAAGCTTTCTGATGAAAATCCAAAAGCTTCCAGAGAGAGGAACAAAAATCACCTATATTAGAAACAAAAACCAGACTGGTATCAGACTTCTCATCTTCAGCACCGGCTAAAAGAAGACCATGGAGAGATGGCCTTAAACACCTGATTTTGAATCTAGAATTTTGTACCCAAGCAATCCAAAATTTAAGCAGAACGCAAAATACTACTTTGTTTTTTTAATCTGCAAGCATCCATAAATTTTAATATCAACGAAACCACTCTGAAAGGTTGCACTGAGGTTGTGCTCTAGTAATAAAGTTAAAAGGATCCAATGAAAAGGAAAATATGTACAAGATATCAGTCCCCGAAAAAGAAGTTAAACATGAAAACACAAATAGAAAATGTTAGCAGAAAATATTGAAGAATTGGGATATGGGAGGCTATGCTATGTAAGAAATACGATCCAAAGTCATAAAGAAAAATATTGAAGTATTTGTCCATATAAAAAAATGAAATAAAAATTAAAACTTCTAAAGGAGGAAAGACAACATAAACAAAGTTTAAAAAGCCAGTGTGAAGCCTGGTAAACATATTTGCTCCATAAATAGCTGACAAAATATCAATACCCAGAATATATAAAGTATTTTACAACTCCAAAAGAAAAATGAGGAAAGATACAAACAGGAAAATTACAGAGAAAAAAAAGAAGTAAAAAGGATCAATAAATACATAAAAGGACTCTCTGCCTCACCACTGAGCAGTGAAACAGAAATTAGAACAGCAACATACTTTTCTCTTCATCAGATTGAGAGAAGCAAAATGTGATGATATTCTGTATTGGTGAGGAGCTTAAAACAAAAACTTTATATACAGTTGATGCAAGTATAAATTGGGGAGTCTCCTCTAGAGTAAGGTGTTAGTAGTTAGCTCTTAGCAATTTCATTCTTTCAAACCTATAACAATTTTTACTCACATATGAATAAATATGCATCCATGTGTGAGGGAAATATGGAGAAATATGTACAGGATATCCACTGCAATACTGTTTTTAATAGTAAAAAAAACAGGTGAAATAACCTAAATCTTAACCAATAATGAATTAGTAAATAAATCATATTCCATATGTGTAAGAAACACTAACATACAGGTATTTTTTAAAAACTGAGACAGAGACATCAAATTTCCAAAACATAGGTAATGGGAAAAAGCAACCCTCAGAAAAATATTTGTAAGGTAATCCTATTTGTTTAAAACAAAAAGAATTAATATAGATATATGTATATAAGAGTAAACAGACAGAAAGATTTGAAAACTGCACTCCAAAATCTTCATAATGCTTAGCTTTGTAGTGAGTAATGAGAAAGGGATAGCAGTGATGGAGATCTCTTCCCTTTCACAGTATATCTCTATATTGTTAACCTTTCACAAGGTAAATGTACTTTTATGACTTGTGCAATTAAAAAGCATCAACTTAAGCAGATTAAATTATGACAGAGGGAGAGAACTATTTCAAAAAATAAAACACTTTATCTTGTAATTTTCAGTGTTAACCTTCATTTTGTTATTTGTAATTTGAGGTCTTTATATATTGATTATTATCAGATAGACAATTTACTATCAAATATTAAGGATATTCTATTAAGTGAATACAGTCATATAGCATAAAATCAAAAGTATTAAAACTAAAATAAAAATTGCACCCTACAAATCTGGGTGATTTTTAAGTCATGGTCCTCATTTTCTTCTTCCAAATATCCTCTCCCCTACTGCATGGAGTCAGTCTCAGGTTAATGTATGACTTGTGAAATGTACGTTTTTCCCCATATTATGGAAACGTAATTTGTGGTGCCATATTTTGAACAATAAATGCTTCCCGAAGATCCTGTTACAAACTTAGAACAAAATAATGAACAAATGGATTATCCCATTTGAGCACGTCTTAGGTTTATTTTAGGAAACAAGAATCTTATTGGGGGAAAGGCCTAAAGCCCAGTCTTCACAACCACTGAAGTACCTCCCCACTCTACATTCAATCTGTATGAATACACTTAAGACAGCTTCTGAGAGAGGTTGCATATGTTCTTAGTTATTTTGGAACATATGCTGTTTGGTTGGTTGGAAGAGTTTGTCAACGAATCAATAATAATCTAGGATCTAAGCATTTCTTTGGGGATTAATGGATAGCTAAGTAGAGCTATTCAAGCCAAAGACCATTAACCCCAATTGGTCCCTGTCCAGTTTGTAGCAGCTGCAGGAAACTTTTCTATATTTTGTCTAAACACAAAATATAGACTTACTTTTTTAGACTTCACTCCAATGTTTCCTTAGCAAGTATCTTTTGCAAGCAATCAAAATGGATTGATTTTTGAGGCCAAGCTCACTATATTCCATTCAATTCAGAAAATCCATAAGTCTAAATTTGGATACCTGCTATTGAAACCTTCATAAGCTGCTCAGATCTATCCAGGGGACTGGGATAGTTCTGATGCAACATTGCTTTATAGGATATGGATTGTTCCATAAGGGTCAGTGATATCTTTAATATTCAGCTGATAGAAATAAACCAGATCTAATTTATCACGAGTGTCATCTATTCCTTAAATGTAGCATGCAACATTGATGAATACTCCTGTCACATACCAAAATCAGCCTAAATCTTGATCATTCTCTTTTTTATGAAGTTGGTCCCCATTTAATAACTCATCTGCTAAAGATGAGTTTACCAGATTGAAATAATATAGACTTCTTTCGACAAAAACTATTTGTATTTATTTTCTCCCCAAAAGGACACTTGATGAAGTGAACAGTATTATTCCACGGCTTTTGCTACTATGACCAAGTGGACAATCAAACAAAAATGCCATGTCAAAAGGTTCTCACCAAGGAGAGGATCCTTTGGAAAATGAGTATCAGGGTACACTAGCTTTAGACCAAACCAAGAAGAAGTTAAGAGTTCCATATTCCCTTCCCTGTTTAATTTCTTATTACTCTTATGGTATATAAGCCATTGCAACCATGCCTTGTATTGAGATACAATTCATTGAGATAACTGCAATAACTCATGGAAGTAGCAGAGTATTTTACCATAAAGCTCCATGCAGGGAATCAGCACAGGCTTCAGCAGCAGCTGTACCTGATTTGCAAATACTTTTGCCCCCATTTATAACTTGTGTGAGGTTGCCTAAATTATGCATTCTACCTAAAACCTCAGTTTCCCCCTTCGCAAAATGGGAATAACAACAGTAGCTACTCCATTAGGTTGTTGTGAGGATTAAATCAGATTACCCATGTAAACTCTTATCACAGTGCCTGATACATAGTGAGCACTCAACACATACATGTTATTTCCATTGATATTTCTGTTGCCCCAGTTGCCTACCTTTCTCTCTTCTTTCTGATACCCTCCCTCCTCCTCGTCTTTCAATTTCTTTCTTATTTTTCTGCCTTTCCCATCTTTTTTTCCCTCTTTCCCCTATTATTCTTTTATCCAAAACTCAGGAACTCAGGTCTTCAGAGGGATTCTCTCTTCCTCTCTTTTTTTTTTATTCAGTGCTTTTAAGCTATTACAAAATTATCCTAATTTTTCTAATTGGAAGGACAGTCAGCAAGAATTAAGCATCCTAATAATAGACTATTTGAGATTTATGAAGTTTCAGTTTCAATGTCCTCAGGCATTTACTGCTGACACAAGAAAGAGAAGATTTTATTCTTAGGTAAGCATCCAATATACGCATTCACCTTATTATTATGAATACATTCAATATTTGAGTATTTGAATGCCGTTGCTAAAGTTATTTTTGAGGTATAATTTACATACAGCAAAATCATCCTTTTTAGGCGTACATTTCTATGAAACTTGACAAATGATTACAATCGTGTAACTACCGATGCAATCAAGACATAATTTCCATCCCTGACCCCCAGCTAGGCACCTGGCAACCAGCAATTATTTTCTGTCTTGTAGTTTTGTCTTATCCAGAATATCATATAAATACAATGATACAGTATGCAGACTTTGGAGTTGGCTTCTTTCACTTAGCATAAAGCATATCAGAGTCACCCATGTTGCTGAATTGATTATTGTTTTGTTCTTTCTACTGTTGAATGGATGAACTATATGGATGTACCCCAGTTCATTTATCCATTCATCAATTAATAGAGATCTGGGTTGTTTCTAGATTTTAGTGATTATAAATAAAGCCACCACAAACATTTAGTACAGGTTTTAATTTCTGGTAACAGAGGTAGGAGGGGGACAGACGTTTACATTCGTCTTCACTCATGTTTAACTGTATTAGAAACTACCAGTGTGTTTTCCAAAGAAGCTTCATCATTTCTCACTTCCACCAGGAACGCATGAGAGTTTCAGTTGCTCCACATCCTTGTCAGCACTTGCTATTGTAGGGTGGTTTTTTCTTTTTATTTAGCCACTCTAAATGTGGTAGCTCATAGCTCACTGCAATTTTAATTTACATTTACTAATTACTAACGGTGTTGAGCATCTTTTCATGTGCTTATTTATCATCCACATATCTTCTTTAGAGAACTGTTTGCTCAAATATTTTGATCACTTTTGTATTGTGTTTTTTGTCTTACTATTGTTGAGTTGTAAGAGTTGTTTATATGTTCAGGATACAAGTCCATTATTAGATATGAGTTTGCAAATATTTTTCTACTTTTTGACTTTGCTTTTTATTTCTTAATTATGTCTTTTGAAGTCCACTGCTAAAAATTAATTTGTAGGAAGGTAAAAACTTTTATTTAAATTATTACTTCACAATAGTTTTTCCCCACATAAATGTTGATGAAAATTCATGACCATGTGGTTTACAATGCATTTAGCTCTTCTTACACTTTTAAATCTATTTTTAAAAAATATGCATAGTGAACAGTTCAAATGTTCTTTTGAATTCTTTGCCCCTTACCTTACTCTCTAAGGAAAAATACTTATGTAAATGTTGTTTGCTCTGCAGAGTACAGAAGGGAATCTGAGTGACTTACAGTTTTTGATTTGGTCATCAAATAGAGATACAGACTTAATTTCTCTTATCTTTCCTCTCCATTCTTAACACTTTTCCAATTTGGATTTGGACCTACATTCATCTCTGGATCCTATTAAATAATATGATTTCTGCTCTCCCCACTCAATAAGCCAACATCTTGCTAACTTTCTTTTTCTCCCACCAGCTCTTCCCCAGACAACACACTCACATGCTGGCCACGGTGCTGAGAGTGTCATAAAGAACAAGCCTCCCCAGGCTAACATCACAACATTTCTCAAATCCTTACCTTTCTCTCTGAGATAAGTATAAACGGAGATAGCAGCGAATAGTAGGGGAAACATGCACTTTGGGGAATCCAATAGAACTGCGTCTGTGTTGTGGATCTATCACCATTCATTTGTTTATTTACTCCTTCCTTGATGTATTCACTCATTCAATCATTCATTCATTCAGCAAGTTACTTCTTGAGCATCTGCTGTGTGCACCATACTAGAAACTGGAAATACAGTAGTGAATGAGACAGACTTAGCTTTTTCCCTCAAAGAAATGGCAGATTGTTTGTTGTCCTGAGTAAGCTATAAGCTTTTCTGTGTTTCATTTTTCCACTCTGAAATGCGGAAAGAAATTCTTAGCTCACACACTTACCGAATGTGATAATTAAGTGAGACACACCAAGACATACACAAATATCTGTATTTTTAAACAATAAGATGAATGGGATATTCTTTTTGACCTTCCTCCCCCACTTTGTGTAAAGGCAACCTCCTAAAAACTTATCCCTAATGGTGAAAAGAAAAGTCCAGATGCAGCATCTCAATGACATGGATGCTTGTGAGAATGGAGAGCTGATTGTAACAGGAAGCCTAGGAAAACTGGCTGTCTACTGTACATTCTTGACGATCTGTTCAAAACGATGGTAGTATTGCAATAGCTTCTGAAGCTGAGCAGGTTGCCTTTCAAAATATCTTCTCTCCTATGCTACTGCTTTGCCTGTTCTCTCTAGTTCTCATTCATCCACACATCTCCTTTGTAAGAGGGCTTTGCACATGTCAATGAAGTCTTTGCACTTCAGGGAGAAAGACTTGGAAAACAGAACCAGAAAATTGTTTGACATTAACTACATAGTAAATTTCCAGAAAACAGATTCCCTAATATCTTGGGAATGTGACTCAAGGGACACATTCTTCTGAGATAAGAACAGCTTTTACAATACAAAGTATTAAAAGACACCAATGCAATACAAGCTTTTTATTGTTAATTCTATTCTCATAACTTCAGTTTCAACAAAGGATCCCATTAGAAATGCTTCTCCATCTGGTGGCTCCTTTGGAATTTCCGTCATTATTTTCCAGGCATTTAATCTACTTTTATTTATATCATAAATGGCTAAAAAGGACATGTCTATATCAAGAATGTGCATACGTGAATCCTTCAGCCTAAAAACCTAAGACTTAGTCCAAAAGGAGGTAGGACGAAAGTTCCGAAGCCACCCTGTTTCTCTCCATCTTCATGAGGATCTGTCACCCAATCAACCGAGAGAGAGAGGGAGAGGGAATGAAAAAACACGACTGCTGTTTCTATTCACAAAGGTCTCCACGACAAGATGGCCAGCTTTTATTCTATATACTTATAAATTGCTCAACATCTGAATCCAATTCTTCAACCAAATAATGACCATTGAGTACCCAATGTGAGCAGATAGCCATGGCAGATGCAAATACTCATCAATACGATTGTTTTATTTTATATTATACACAGACATATATAGAGACATAGACATATATATATATATATATATATATATATATTCTCCAAATACCAGCTAACATAACTAGTGTTAATGAGTTTGAGTGCCAAAATTACATGTTATCTCTTTTATTCCTCAACCAACTAGTGAAGTACATATGAACACTACCGGCATTTTATAGGAAACTGAGGCTTACAGAAGTTAAATATGTAAATTTATCCAAGTTCACACAGATAGCCAGCAACAGAAAAGATTTAAATGCAAACACTCTGCACTCAAAGATTTCTTTAGCTATACATGATAGGACTTTAAAAGGCTAACTCTCTCATCACCTAGCCCACAGTAGGCATATAATAGAAAATGTCAACTGGCACATCAGTGAATCTGAGGGCCTCAAAATAGGCTTATTGCTTATAAAAAGCACAGCTCATCGTAGCCAAAATGCTACCTATTATGAAAATAAGCTGTTGGCTAGACCTGAAGGAAATCAGGGAGGGCTACATGAGAATTAAGGAGAAGGTATAAAGACAATCAGGAAGCTGGTTTAATGAGAAAGAAATTCAATAAACTTCGCCTCTCTTTTAATTCTTTTTTGTGTTTGGTGTACTCATCTAAGAACAACTCAGTCTGTTTTCTTACTATAGGTTTTCTTTTTCACAAAGCCTAGAAAGTATTCACGTTTCTTTAGAAGCAGGTGACTAGAACAGTTTATGGGCATGTTTATAAAAAGGACAGACTACTAGTAAAGATAGATGGGTCAATATAACATATGGATTAAATGCAACTAAATATCTTTGGAATTTATTGCCAAGCCTAAACAAAACAGAATTTACCAAGTGCATGATTTTACAGAATAAGTGAATTTTCTTATGACCAAAAGCTACATAAACTGTCTTCTCTAATGACTTCCAAAATAACACATACAAGAAACTCAAATATAGAGGACATATAAAGAGCAGGAAAAAAAGACATCAACTAACAGCAAAGTATTTGAAATATACATATACTAGAAATGAGTGCCTTTAAGTTAGGGAAAGGTAAATGATGGTTATGGGAGAAAATAGTTACATATTAATTGTTTACAAGGGGAACTAATCACAGAATATTTAGATTGGAAGAAACTGTAAAGAAAGGATAGCCTAATTCCTTCATTTTACTAAACGAGAATGGAAGCCCAAATAATGTATGCTATATGCACATTTATATGGTTAGTCTAGGGCTCTTCCCACCACACACACTACCCCCAAGACGTTTCATCACATAAAAAATACAGTACTAACTTGCTTCTTTATCTTCTATTTGAGGTTCCCTTTGATCCTTAGATTTGTTTCTTTTATATTTTCATTAAGTCAGCCCTTCATACCTTCCCTTTATTAGTCAGTGGCTGAATCTTTGTTTCAATCTAACTTTATTCTACTATTTAAGGCTTATTTCTCCAACTTGTCAAGACTCTTCTGAATTCTCAGACTATCAGACAAATTCTTCGTCAACCCCACTGTAAAAGTTGCCGGCATACCCATCCACAGCTCATGGCAAAATAGTTTTCATTCCTGGTAAAATGCTATGTAAGTGGAATGCTAGGACAATTTTAGATTCCACATGACAAAGTTTGCTCCATAGACCATCTTACAATCCACAGTAAGCTCCTCAACACACTATTTACAAAGGATACTTCACAACAATAATTATATATAGAACATCCTTCTCAGGTCTCTATCCAAGCCATTCACCGGCAAGATAAAAGGTTTATGATTACGTTGAAAAGAGGAACACCAAGCAACTTGCAAATTTTTGTTATTTAACTGGTATATATTTTAAACTTCAACACCTTTCTAATTTCCTACCCTTACTATTCTAAGTCATTTTTCCAGAACATCTATTTCAATTCCCAAAATACAAAAAATCTAAAAAACAAACTTTAGATTTTGTTTACCATGCTCTTTGTCAGTGTCAGACACAGTTCTAAGCATTTCACATTCATCACTTGCTGCCTCCTTTCAAGATAGGGACTGTCACTGTCTCTATGCACAGGTGAGAAGACTGAGACTTAGAGAGGTGAAATAACCTGATCACCGTCACAGAATTGAACCCAGTCAGTGTGATTTTAGAGCCTGCACTCTTAAGTACTAAATTTTACTAAGAAACACGCACAGACACACATACTACACTTAATAAACTATACTGAGGCTAAGTGTCAGTTGTATTTCACCTTCTGTTTTTCAAGGAGCATACTCATTATAAGAAAAAATATATATTTAAATATGGAGAAAAGCTGCATAAGTTTCCCAACTATACTTGATCACCTAGTCAAAAGCATTCAGGTTTTCACAGATCCCTACATTACCAGAGCTTACCAAGATTTTCTTCTCCTGGGGAAAGGAACACAGCCAGAGACGCGGAGCAGAAAGTGTAAGCCAAAGACTTAAGCTTCGATCTATTCTATGACAAACCTCATCATATTCAGAGAAATAACTTTTAAACTGTCTCTTCCATAGGAGAATTACTAATTTAGATGCAGTTCACTACTGGAGAATGTGTTAGCTCTGCGCTATGCATCCAGAAAATGCTCAATAAATACTAACAGATAATTACCAAAGTTACAGATAATATAAATTACACATGTAATACACACATCTGAGTTTTTAAAAGCATAAATTCAAAATAGGGTTTTAAATTATATACAAAGAACAACAACTGCAAAATTAACTCCGTGAAAGCTACAGCAAGCACAGGATACAAAATAAGCTGGACCTTACTTGGTAATCAAACATGAACAGTGATGTGATTATATTGGCCTTTTATTCTTTTCTTCAAAATTCATTCTCAATATGATTTTCAGTTTTAAATATTAAAGTCACTCAAGCTTGAAGAAAAGTGTTTGCACTCAGTTCAAGAGAAATATAGAGTAATAATCTTGAATATAAATGACCATTTTAGAAAAGAAATACATTGATGGAAGCATTTACATTGAGGCCTAAACTATCGATCAATATGTCACTTATTATCAATTTGAGGGACAGGTGCATTGCTTTCAGTGCTGACAAAAGGGCCTAAATAGAAAAATAATGAATTGTCAAGCTGGAAGGGATCTTAGAGGTCATTTAGTCCCACCTTCCAGTTTTCCAGATGAGGACACTGAAACCCAGAGAGGAATAATTACTACTACAATGTCACACCATGAATTACTGGCACAGGAAAGATAAGAGCTCAGAGGGGCCTACATCTGAGAGACTACATTTAAATATGGAGACTCTGAGAAGGTGTCACTAGATTTTAAATAAATGCTGCATCTCATCTGGTAGTTTATCTTTCAGTCAAGGATAAATGCAACTCCAGACAAGTCCTGGATTTATATGGAGTCAGCCAGCTCAAAGATTCACAGCAATAATTCTCGTGTGACTAAGCAAAGGCCTCAGCTGCTTTAAAGTCCTGCAGGCTTCAATCTCCACGCTGTCATCCTAGTCCACGCCCTCACAGCAGGAAGGGACCTTAAAGGTAATAATTTTTAGCTTCGTAAAAAAATTCAGATGATTTTAGTAGATAAGCATTTAAATAGGCTATGATCTGCAAAGTCCATACATTGGTGAATAAGGCTGTTACAGAGGAGGAGAGTCTTGCACATGTGGAATATATATGACTTTGATAATGAATAGTGAGCAATCTCTACAAGGAGATATCTTAGAAATACTGAGTTGCCATGACTAAAATGAAGACAGAGAAAATAAAACAATTACTTCTCTGGAAAGACGATAAATGGGCAGTTTGTGGGACAAGGGTGGTGGAAATTTTTTTTATTCCGTATTTTTGTGACACAATGCTGACAAACGTGTATGTGCTCTGCATACACGTTAAAGAATATTCACTTAAAGAAAACTATGATCTCACATCTTCTTCCAGGAAAAGCCTAGATAGAAATTGGTGAACTAGGATGAGGTAAGAGAAGGTGAGCTGACCGCTTCTTGCCAAACAAGTGAATTATTTTGAGTAAGCACAAGACTAGTTTAAACCAGCTTAAATCTTGGGTGTATGTATGCATTTATGTTTGCATGTACATATGTATTTATTTTTCACATATTTAGTTAGTGTCAAAGGTAGCAGTGATAATGGAAAGGAGCCCTATAATAAAAATCAGAAAACTTGAGTTCACATCCCAGGTATGCATTTACCTGGCTTCCAGCCTTCATCAAATCAAGAGCTTCAAGATTCTACAGTTAGAAAAACAAAATCTTAGAAATCTCCCAGGGCAACCTCCTCATCTCATAGATGGGGAATCTACTTAAGACTTGTTCAAAAGTAGAGATCTAGGCAACTAACTGGCTGAGCTAGGACTCTGTCAGCAACCACGCTAACCTCGTTCTATATGACCTTCTACTACTGTAGAAGCTGGAAAGTTAAAAAGCACCTTTTACAGATTCCCTTGATATTAAGATTCTTCACTTGACCAATGTTTTACCAAACTCACAAAAGTCAGAAATGAGCATCATGAGTGGGCTAGTACAGAGGTGGAGTTTCCCTGTCTCTGTTATAATTATCCATCCTGTAGGCTGTGTTTAACTTGATGAGTTGATGAGAATTTTTCTCTCTCTTTCTTTTCTATGGATCACAGAGTTTACAAAGTTGAAACAGGGGCTGGCTCTGTGGCGTAGTGGTGAAGTTTGCCCGTTCCACTTAGGTGGCCCAGGGTTCGCTGGTTCGGATTCTGGGCATGGACCTACTCACCGCTCATCAAGCCATGCTGAGCCAGCGTCCTATACAGAAGAGCTACAACTCTACAACTATGATACACATCTATGTACTGGGGCTTTGGGGAGAAAAAAGAAAAAAGAGGAAGATTGGCAACAGATGTTAGCGCAGGGCCAATCTTCCTCAAAAAAAAAAAGTTGAAATAAAATATTTAAAATATATAATTAGTTTGTCTATTGTGCACAGAAATTTGTCACAACTTCTTTAAATACACGTTTTTTTAAAAATTGTGTTTATTCAACTTTGTGACCAAATTTTTCCCCAAGGAAATATCTCCAAGTTTTAGGTATATAAAGGGGAAAACATTTTAATTGAGACACTTTTAATTTAGAACAACTTGAGCAATATTTTTGAAGGTCAACATATAATAAACATCCCGTCTTAAATAAAATGTGGATTGCTTACACACTTATACGTATTTATACTCTGAAGTGCTGTGAACAGCTCTGAATTTTTAGAAGAGAAAAAAATCAAAAGGGAAGGCCAGAGGAAATGTACGCTCCAGAAAAGCCAAGGCTAGTCTGGAAAATAGAAGCAGAGTCATCGTCAATAGCAGCCAAAGGAAGACAGACCAAAGGTTGTTTATGTTTACACAAAGAAATCTTTCCAGTTTGCTGAAAGTTTGCATGTTACTTCATCCCTTCCTTATTTAATCCTGTCCATTAACTATAATACGAACATTTTAAATCATATGTTCAGTCCAAAAACCTCAGTAAGTTTATTAGCCACAGACAATATTGAAATGTCATAAATTGTTACTAACCGATACACACATACATACCACTAAGGTCAGATATATTGCAGCTGTGTTTGAATGAACGTTCTCATTCCAAAACTAAGACCTCCTATGCTAACCAGAATGTCACTACAAATAGGACATTGAAATACAGAAACAATTTCTCATGTATCATCCAAGGAAAATCTTTGACATTCAAATTGCCTTTTACATTAATGGATGTGCTAAAAGGATTTGCATTTGTTTATTCACAAATCATATTGTTTTAATACTTCAGAGTTAATGGATTGCATTCACTCCTATCATGTCTGATTCTAATTTTCAAAAAGGAACTCTGACTGGACACAACTTAGATAAATGTTATTAAGTATATGATTGCATGAGGATATATATGATGTAAAGTGTTTAGAATATGCCTGGCACATACTTAAATGCTCCATCAGAAAACTAGTAATGTTATGATTAGAAAATAAATCTACAGTTAAGTGGTATTGATGACACAAACGTATTCTAACATCTTGTAGATAAATTAGTGGTATTTCAAAGTATTTTACAAACTTTTGTACAATACATAAACCCACCACAATAATGTGAACCCCTTCAAAATAAGGATCTTGTTTGCACACATACTACAGTATCAATTCAATAAATATTTGTAAAATGAATTAAGAAATGAATGGATGAAATGCAGTTAGGGAGCATTAGAAACAACAGTTCTTGGAATATATTTAGTAGTCAATAAATGAATACAAAAATGTGTTTGCACTAGTAATGACAGCAAAGTCTTCCCAGAAAGTTAAACCCCAAATTGACTAAGATGTCCAGAATCTTGTTAAAAAAATATTCTGTAAAAAAGGCTTACAGTGACAACTTAACTGTTTTAGCAAAGTCTGCTTCCAAATGCTTTAAACTGAAGAAGACTAAAATATTCCTCAGGCATGCCTGTAGATCTCCATCACTGGTATTACTCCTTTGTGCAATTATTCATGACCCAAGAGTTGAAGACGGAAAGCAAACACCACATTAGCTAGGCAATTCATTAATCTATGTTACTTTATCTTTTTTGGTCCACTATAATAATTCTCCTTTATTAATTTATTTATTCAATAAATATTTATTGAGTTCCTGATTATGTGATATGCATGGTGGGTGCTCAACAGTAAGCTTGACAGACGTGACCCTTATCTGCTCTGAGCTTAGTTTAGAATGAAAGATCCTTGGGAGTGAGGATGTTTATACGGGGCTAAAGGCTGAGGGCGGAGTAAGAGGGAAAAGAAGCAACGCTTATCACACATTTCCTCTGTGACAAGCACAGTGTTAGGCGCTCCTTCCCCAGAGTTCCTCCTCTCAGGAAATGACCCCCCCAGTCAACCAGATACTCAGGTCAATCATTTTGGAGGCATCCCTGATTCTTCTCTTTCATTCCCACCTTACTATGCAAACCATCATCAAATTCTGTCAGCTCTGCTTTCAAAATATATACTAACATGAACCAGTTCTTCCCACCGCCTTCACTACCACTCCAGTCCATCACCACATCCGGCCAATACGCTGGTTCCTCTACTCCCTCTCTTGTGCACCTACAATCTATTCTCTCTAGAGTGGGGGAAACGGAAATAATGTCACTCCCTTTTTCAAATACTTCAATGGTGTCTTGCTGAATGTAGACTAAAATTTGAAGTTCATGTGGTGGCCCGTCAAATTCCACGTAATCTAGTCCCCAGTTACCACACCAATCTCTCTTGCAATCTTTGCTTTGCTCCCTGTGTTCAATCACTCTGGCCTCCAGGCTCTCCATAAGCATTGGAGAACACTCCCACCTCAGGCATGTTGCACTTACAAAGGTAAAATACTTTTTACCCAAAATTGCATGTTTATTTCTCTTTTTTTGTGAGGAAGACCATCCCTGAGCTAACATTCAATGCCAATCCTCCTCTTTTTTGCTGAGGAAGATTGGCCCTGGGCTAACATCCATGCCCATCTTCCTCTACTTTATATGGGATGCCACCACAGCATAGCTTAACAAGCGGTGCGTGGGTGCGCACTCGGGATCCGAACCGGCGAACCCCGGGGCTGCCGCAGCAGAGGGCGCGCACTTAACTACTTGCGCCACCAGCCAGCCCCTGCATGTTTATTTCTTGTGTTCACTCAAATGTCACCTAACATGATCATCTACCTAAAATAAATAGGCCCTTTATGCATTTTCTATGCCGTTATCCTGCTTTAATTTTCTTCATAGCATTTGCTGTTTTCTGACATCACACTACATTATATAATACCTCTATTGATTTATTTCTTTACCACTTGCCTCACGACCTGAACATACCCATAAGAGCAGGGCTTTGTCTTGTCTTTACATGGCTCAGCACTTACAACAGTACTCAGCATACACGAAGAACTTAGAAAACACTTTTTGAAAGAATTAATTATTTTGTTCAATTCTTGCATTCTCTTAAGTTGCTAATATTAGTACTATTTCATAGACAAAAACAGTAAGGTGCAAAGAGATAATGTAACCATTTTTGGAAATAGATAAAAGGATCCAGGAAACAGGGCTCTTTGGTTGAGGACTAGATGCCTAGTATAGGATTGAAACAATGAGGAAGTAAGTAGAAATGAGAGAGACAAAGTGTTTTTGTTTGTTGTTTTAATTTCCTACTTTCTTTAATTTTAATGTTACAAAAAATACTTTGGGAAAAACTGTACCTTAATTCTGTAGACTCTATTTGTTTTGTTAATTTCAAGTTAGAAATTAAAGACTAAAATTAAAGACTAAAAGCAATGGCCATTATTTACAAAAGATGAGAAGTGACTGAAAACATACAGTAATCGCTACTTAATTACTCCTCCATTTTTCTGTTTCCATATCAGACACAGGCCACGTTAGACTAGGCACAAATTGTAATTTGAAAGTCGGGCAAAGAGCAATGGAGTCGGAACTTGCAAGGATGCAGGAGTTTACAGCCAAAAGAACCCTGGAAAGTGTGATGAGGGCTAAAGAGCATAATGTCTTTCCTGATTTGGTGGATGAGTAGGTTTTGTGTTATGTTTTAGCATATCTTCAGGGCTGAATGAATGCTTTGTGTATTAAGCAGAGTAAAGCTCAAAACAAGTTTGCCGCCTCCATATAGTTCCAACCATATATGCATAATGGTAGATTCATTGAAAGAAAAAAAAAAGGATAAGTCGTTTTCCTAGAAAAGGCAATTGTGTTGCTAGAATTTTAATCAGCAAGAGTTCAAATGCAAGCCAGAGCAAAAAATCAAACTGAGAACATCATTTTGTTGGTGGCTTTCCAAAACAGCAATTTGATAAAAGAGCATCTGCAAGTCTTTTATCTGCGAACTTAATTTCATTATTGCACTATACTGTACTTAAAATAAAAAACAGATCCACACATTTATTAAAATTGTAATGAATGAATCACTTAGGCTTTGATCTCCTACAGCAGTTTTAGCAAGCTCCCCTAAAGGGAGACCAATTAGGCATATACATTTTTTCTTTTTTTCAAATAATACTCTTAGAACACTTGAACTTCATTTGATCAAAATTTAGGCAAAGCAAACACTATAAAAAACCAACTCTCCCCGATTCATGCTATTGTTCAATATGGGCAGCAGTCTTATTTCGTTCTTGATATGAAAAAATAAAATTTTATATTTAATGACATTTCCTAAATGTTGTATGACACAATACACTAAAAAATTCTTTTATGACACAATCAGAAGAACTATTAAAATGTAGTGTTTCTAGGAAAGGACTGTTTTCGTCAACTGACACGCCTTCCTAGAAAACAGAATTTTACTCCATATTGTGAGAGTTTTGATTTATTTGCTGTAGTACACCATTGCTTTTGTGTTCCAAAATAGAAAGTAAGAGACTTCTATAATGATGAATTTGTTAAAATGACTTTCCATGAGAAAAACACATTTATTTTCCATATAAAAGAACTTTGTTATGAATCTGAAAGTCTCTTCCATGTACCTAGGAAGAAACTTGTCCAGTCAGGCCAGACAGGGTAAGAATTCTTCATAAATGTAACCAAAAGAGAACAAAAGGAGACACATCATCAGAAATATTACATCAGATGCACAAGATGATGGAATACGACTTTTGAAGTGTTATCCTCTTTGCCACCTGAAAATGAAATTATGGAAATTCTGCTGGGCCTGTGTTCCCATTCCACCTGTGAAACTAATTTTGTTATTTAGAGAATTCTCCAGCTTCTCTTTGCCTCAGTTTGTTCATCTCTAAAAAAGAGTGGTTGTAATAGATACTCTTTATGGTCTATTCCAACTCCCAAATTCTATGAATTCCATAAATTGGATATTTTCAAAGATATTTTCATTTCTTAGTACCCTCTTCTTTCTGACAAATTAATACCAAGTTCAAGCTTTAATATATAGACTCCTCCAGCTAAAGGTGAGTTTAATGATCTTAAAAAAGGAGGAAGAGGAGAGGTTTTACTTATAATTATCCAGGAATATCCTAAAATTCTACTCACTTGAGCTTTTGCTATTATATGCAGCCCTCATAAGGTAAAACAACATACAAGTATAGAAGGTCTTAAAGGAACTATGAATTCCTGAATAAGTGTGATTTACCAAAGTGAAATTATTGTTAATAGAATAGGTCAGCTAGGATGCACCACTAAAGTAATGTGAGACCTATGCTGAACTAAATTACATTTATTATTTAACCTGGGGCACACTAAAAACTAAAGAATATGCACCATTGAGAGCATTGTTTCAGGTCATTTTCACGTATGATTCTAATTACTAAATATTCCAGGCTGAGAAGAAAACGAATAGAGATTAACTATTGTGGCTATTAAAAATTTTCTTGAAATTTCTTTTCCAAAAATTAATATCACATTTAATCATAAAAATATCCTATTTAAAATTGATTTATTTGGTTATAGTCTACCTCCACATAGCATGTGGGGTGGCCACACAAGACATGGAAGAAATTCTAATTGAAAAAAGACAGACTATCTGCACAAAAGATAATCAGATAAACTAGATGTACTGCAATTAAGTAGCTTATTTGCCTCTGAGCTTCCCCTTATACGTGGGACAAAATGGCCCATATGTATACACTATACACAATAGGAATCTATCTCTTTCTAGAAGAGGGAATAAGAAAAAAGAAAGAAAGAGAGTTGGAGTGGGGAGGAAGGGAGAGAGGAAGAAAAATTGAGTATTGTCTTTCTAACTGTTGCCAAGCAAAAAATGAGTTACGGAAATAAAACACCACTACTTTGAAGTTTCAGCTGGTGAATGTGGTGGCTGGTATTCATTCTTCTCTGCTTACTATTTCAACCATCATGTTTTTAACACATTTGAGCTCTCTTTTCACAGATGTGTTAAAAACCAATTTTAGTAATCCCTTTCCTCCCAGAATGCCTTCACCCTTTATCTTGGATGGACCCTCATTTCTTGGTTTTTAAAGAAAACTTGAAAGAAACTCAGCCCTTTGTCCAGGTTTCTGGAGGTGGAGCAAGGAAGCCCCAGCTCAGGACCTGGCTAACTCTCCCATGGATGTGGACAGATATCAGGCAAACTGTGCTGGTACACCTGCCACAAACAAAGCCTCTTCCCCCAAAGAGGAGCCAGTCAGTGACCCTGAAAGAGGCGGGAAATAGGAATGTCCCCAAGAAAAAGAGGAAATTCTCTCCCAAGGAGGAGCCGCTCAGCAGTGGACCTGAAGAGGCTGCTGGCAGCAAGAGCACCAGCTCTAAAAAAAACAAAAAGTTCCTAAAGCCTTAGATGGGTAGCAAAGGACACCATAAATAAACAGATTCTGGGTGAGAAAACAAAGAAAATGTGCAGAGCCTTCAGGAGACACAGCAGCCACTAAATAAAGATTTGCTTTAAATACACGTTATTTCTGTCTTAGGTTGCTCCTCATTCTCTTCTCTCTCCCTTTTGACAATATTTTGCATTTTCTTTGGGCAGTCACTGACCTAGTTGATATTTTATTACATGGCAAAAGATATATATTTTAAAACTTATGAACATTTGAGAAAATTAAGTTTCATGACAGTGACTTTAAAGTACATGATTTTATAAATAAACATTTGTTTAAAAGGATTTGGGAGTACAGCACTTTGCTGTTATTTTTTTTCCTCACTATAAATTTTGATGTAAATATACTATTTTGAAGTGAGAAGAATATCATTAACTGGGAGAATCACTTCTACACCCATCTAGAGGAGCACTTTTCTTGTGCCAAGATAACTGGAAGTTTGGGTTGGAATGGGAAGTGTGCTTGGTAAGCATGGAAACAAATCAGTGGAAGGGGAACTTCCTGAGGGATATTAATTTTAGACGATGGTGAAACAATGAATGAATCTTGCCCGCAAGAGAGAACATTTTGAACAGTCACTAGAATATGCATGTCTGCCTATATCTAGCTGTTTGCAAAAATGAGCCAAATTTCTTTTCCCTTTTTATTATTTTGTTTTATTATTTTTTAATCGGTGTTTTAATAGTTTATAACATTGTGAAATTTTTGATTGTACATTTTTGTTTGTCCATCACCATATATATTTCTCCCTTCTCCCCTTGTGCCCACCCCCACCCCCATTGCCCGTGGTAACCACAATACAGTTTTCTCTGTCCATGTGTTGGTTTATATTCCACATATGAGTGAGATCATACTGTGTTTGTCTTTCTTTTTCTGGCTTATTTCACTTAACATAATACCCTCCAGGCCCATCCATGTTGTTGCAAATGGGACGATTTTGTCTTTTTTTAATGGCTGAGTAGTATTCCATTGTGTATATATACATATATATATATATATACACACACACCACATCTTCATCCAATCATCAGTCGAGGGACATTTAGGTTGCTTCCACTTCTTGGCTATAGTGAATAATGCTGCAATGAACATAGGGGTGCATAAGCCTCTTTGCATTGTTGATTTCAGGTTCGTTGGATAGATTCCCAGTAATGGGATCATAGGGATCATTTCTATTTTTAATTCTTTGAGGAATCTCCATACCGTTTTCCATAGAGGCTGCACCAGTTTGCATTCCCACCAGCTGTGTATGAGTGTTCTTGTTTTTCCACATCCTCTCCAACATTTGTTGTTTTTTGTCTTGGTGATTATAGCCATTCTAACGGGCGTGAGGTGATATCTTAGTGTTGTTTTGATTTGCATTTCCCTGATGATTAGTGATGTTGAACATCTTTTCATGTGCCTATTGGCCATCTGTCCATCTTCTTTGGAGAAGTGTCTGTTCATTTCCTCTGCCCATTTTTTGATCGGGTCGTTTGTTTTTTTGTTGTTCAATTGTGTGAGTTCTTTATATATTATAGAGATTAACCCCTTGTCAGATATATGTTTTGCAAATATTTTCTCCCAGCTGGTGGGTTGTCTGTTCATCTTGATTCTGGTTTCGTTTGTCTTATAGAAGCTCTTTAATCTGATAAAATCCCACTTGCTTATTTTTTCTTTAGTTTCCCTAGTCTGGGTAGGCACGTCATCCGAAAAGATTCCTTTATGACCAATGTCAAATAGTGTGTTGCCTATGTTTTCTTCTATGAGTTTTATAGTTTCAGGTCTCACCTCAGGTCTTTGATCCATTTTGAGTTAATTTTTGTGAATGGTGATAGCAGATGGTCCACTTTCATTCTTTTGCATGTGGCTGTCCAGTTTTCCCAACACCATTTATTGAAGAGACTTTCCTTTCTCCATTGTATGTTCTTAGCTCCTCTGTCGAAAATTAGCTGTCCGTATATGTGTGGTTTTGTTTCTGGGCTTTCAACTCTGTTCCATTGATCTGTGTGTCTGTTTTTGTACCAGTACCATGCTGTTTTGATTACTATTGATTTGTAGTATGTTTTGAAGTCAGGGATTGTGATGCCTCCTGCTTTGCTCTTTTTTCTTAGGATTGCTTTAGCTATTAGGGGTCTTTTGTTGCCCCACATGAATTTTAGTATATTTTTTTCTATTTCCGTGAAGAATGTCATTGGGATTCCGATTGGGACTGCATTGAATCTGTAGATTGCTTTAGGCACTATAGACATTTTAACTATATTTATTCTTCCAATCCATGTGCATGGATGTCTTTCCATTTCTTTATGTCATCATCGATTTCTTTCAATAATGTCTTGTAGTTTTCATTGTATAGGTCTTTCACCTCCTTGGTAAGATTTATTCCTAGATATTTTATTCTTTTTGATGCAACTGTAAATGGTATTCTCTTTTTGAGCTCTCTTTCTGTTAGTTCGTTACTAGCATACAGAAATGCAACTGATTTTTGTAGATTGATTTTGTACCCTGCGACTTTGCTGTAGTTGTTGATTATTTCTAATAGTTTTCCAACAGATTCTTTACGATTTTCTATATATAAAATCATGTCATCTGCAAATAGTGAGAGTTTCACTTCTTCGTTGCCTATTTGGATTCCTTTTATTCCCTTTTCTTGCCTAAGTGCTCTGGCCAAAACCTCCAGTACTATGTTCAATGGCACTGGTGAAAGTGGACAGCCCTGCCTTGCTCCTGTTCTCAGAGGAATGTGAGCCAAATTTTTATTGTGATATTTTCATTTCTGTCACTCCTGGTTTCTTTGGATTACTCTGTTAACTAGATCCACAACCTACAACTCCCTCTGGATTTCACTCTGGTAAGTTCTCCTTTTTCATTTCTCATCCTCTCCATCCCAACTTGAAAATTAGTTTACTCTTATGCTAATCACTCAGTTCAATGCCTCCCCTTATTTTCCAAGAATAAATCTACACTTTTTGCTGGGTTTCCAGATAGAGTGGAAGCTAACAATCTTCAAAACATGTATGAATCTATTGCAGTCATAGACCTTTCTTACAAGAACCTCTGTCTTTGTCTCATTTGAGTCCATAGTTATTTATTTCCAATTTTGCTTTCTATCCAGTATCTACCATTGTAGTCACAGTGGTATTTCTAAAATTATCATCTTATATTACTTCCTGTTCATATAACTCCACCACATACTCAAAAGATAAGTTCCATGCCCCTTAACAAAACTTACAAGACTTACAAAGCTTAGTTTGCAGCCTGTATTTAGCCACTTTTACCATCTTTCCTCTGTACACCACACATTCTAAACTACTTTCAGTTCTTCCAGTGAGGCACAGTCTCTTTTTGCATGCTCTTTTCTCTTTCTCTTTCCCTTCCCTTAGTTAAGTCCTATTCATATTCAAGTCTCAGCTTAGATGTCTTATCTTCTGGGAAGCCTTCTCCACCTCCTAAATCTGAGTTGCATCTACTTTACTGTTAGTGTCGATCACTCTGTATTGCAGCTGACCTTATCCATGTCTGTATTCACCTGCAGATTATAAATTCCATGACAGTACTGACCAGGCCCATCTGATCACAAATTTATCCCTAGTGCCTAAGCCCAATGCCTTTAAATATTACTTAAAATGTCATAAATGTTTAAAAATGTCTCTCTGGTATATCAATTACCAGTTTAGATACTATAATGAGCTATAATTATTGATCCATCACTTCATAATTTCATTTTATAACAGATTATCTTTGTTTTGATATGTAATTGGACATATTTTTCAGATCATTATCAAAAGATTAGTAAAAATTAGAATTGTCTGTACTATTTCTGGAATGCATATAGATAGCAGTCAGAGAAAACATTATTGCCCCCCCAAAAATGGATGCAATACCCATTTGGGGGTTTTGAAATCTAAGGAGAGCCAAAAAGGTGTGTACTGTACTATAATTTCTGAATAATTTACAGAAGTTGGTAATACAATAGGAAAACTAGGAATATACTTTCTCTATGAGTCATTTATGAAATCAACTCCAATGTCAAATTAAGTTACTTGGAAATGTTGAAGGGTTTAGAAAAAGTCTGCATAATATGTATTTAACCACCATACACTTAAGAATGTGCTTTTACCTACATTCTTTTCTTTGTGTTTTATGTATTATTTCTCTCTGTTTTTTTAATGATGTTTGTGAAATTATTGACATTACATTTTCCGAAAGGAGAAAAAAGTAATATTGCTTAAATATTTTCAGGGAATGCATTTTTACATGAATGTTCATTCTTAAACTGGGTAAATTTTGAGATAAAATATCATCATAAAATATACTTAGCTAAAATGTAGACAAATCCATAGAGTCATGGTCTGCAGAGGACAGGAAAAAGTTTTCTGAGATATTTGCTTCTTTTCAATAATAGTCATCTTAGTAGGTATATTGTTTGAATGTTTTATGGTGAAAAATAAGCCAAAATATGATGAAAAAAATCAGAAGGTGAGATACCCCTAAGGGAGAAAGAAACAATGGAAAGAAAATTTATTCTTTCACAGAGTGGAAGGAAAAGACACAAAACCAGAAACACATTAACGATCAGATGAAGAAAATAGCAGAAAACAAGGGATCTTCTATGTATGCTTGAGGTTTGCCTATAGTCTTCCTGTAAAGTCTTTGGAAACCATATTTAGAGGTTTCTTCTTGGTCATTACTAGCAATATACCACTCAGTTGGGAAACACATTCACCCGTACATAACAGAGATCAAGTATAACGAAAAAAAAGTCAAATTAACTAAAAGCAAACTTGACTCCAAATCAAAGAAATACTCTAAGTTTGAGAGCAGCTCAAATGCTATTATGCTCTCTAAAAAGAGGAGGTTGACTCTTGATCATCTGTGTGTATGACTCCACAGGGCCTACACGAGCTATTCTAAAGCTGTGAGTGGTGCCTGGAGACACAGGAGGAAGCCTGGGGTGTAGAGGCAAATAAGCCTGTGTTCAAACTCTCTCCTTGTTGTTTGGATTCTCTGGGCCTTAGTTTTCCTAAATGCAAGATGAAGATAATTAAACAAATCTGGTTTGTGGTGGTGAGAATTAAATGAGTTAACATACATAAAATTGATAATACCAATATGTAGTAGACAATCAGTAAATATCTATTCCTTCCTCCTCTTGCATAATACTACTCAGGGCATTTAAAAAAATACATTATTAATTTTACTTCACATAATATATAATTTTTAGTTATGTATAAAAGAATCTCAGTAAATACTAAATAATAATGATAATTTTATCAAAATAACGATAATTTCCCAACTTAAAATATTTTAACTCTTTATAAATGGCCACGGCCAGAAAGCTTTTTGTTAGACTTTTTTAAAAACTTGTAATCAGATATTTATATTTTTCAAGAGATTGCCTTTAATTTAGTCATAATATAGGGATTATTTGCTGGAACAAATCACATTATTGTTTAATTTTAGTTTGTGGGGTTTTTTTAAATGAAAAAATCAGAGATATACGGTTAAGGAAATTGAGGTCCAATAAGGCATAGTTAATTGGTGGAAAAGCAAAAAATACCCCATCAATTAATTATTCTACTGAATATCTTTAGTTCCCATATAAATCATGAGTTGGTAAATAATCTGGATAGTCTGAATAAATTCCTGTCATGTAATTCCAATCTTGCCCTGAGTAATTTCAAGGAGCTGACCCATAAAAGCAAGATGTGAGTTAGAAATTATGACCAATGGCAAGATCTAAGCCTTTCCTCTCCAGGCTTTTAGCATTTTCTATGGAAATCCAGTTGTGCAAGCACCTGAATTTCATGTGTAGTTGGCTCACACCAGCTAAATTTTTGAGGAAGAGGTAAAAGAGCCATTTTGGGTTAGATATGAAAAACTTTATGCAACAAATGCATATTTGGAAACTGCAAAATGAGCATGCAAATCAATTTATACGCATGGGTGAATGAATATAGATGAGCTATTTTCAAAGCATAGGCATCCAAGTGTAGCATAAGATATCTGTACAAAAGGAATGGGAAGGAGGTGAATTGCTCAGCTTAGTCATCCACTTACAATTTTCAATGGAAAATTGCATTGTCAGTTTCCATTATGCCTACACAAATTTAGACAAATTAAAGAGTCAACTAAGTAATTATTGATAACATACATGTGTATGAAGTAAAGCAGGAAAGCCTTGTCAGTCATTTGGAACTTCTCAGATGTTTCTAGGATTCCATTAGGGAGAGGAGACATTACAAGAATGATAATATACCTGCTATGAAACCAATTTGAGACACAGCACTGGCCTATTCAGCCATCTCTCTAATTTGGGGTTGGAGATGGGTGAGGACAGGGGGAGATGCTATAAACGGAACACTAACAGAAATCACTCTGCTGAGGAAAAACATTACACCTGCTTCCAGACCCTATACCTTATTAGGATCCCTTTGTCAATTACCAGGTGAATTATCATTCAACCCGACAAGTGGGTCCAAGTAAAAAAATAATCCTTGGAATTCTGTTCTGACAATGTGAACATTCTATTTTTATTTCTATAACAATGTTCAATTTAGAATGATAATACAAATCCTTGGAAAGTCATATAACGAGTCTGATCCTCTGAAATGGACTTTAGTTTGACATTTCAAAATCTCATTGAAAATCCCTCAAGACGGAGAATCACCAACTTCCTTTGTTAATCTGGTCTCGTAAATATATACTTGTAAATATATTTATCTTGCAACAATTTAAACAGATTTTTTTCTTTACTCCCTCCATGAAAACAGTGAAACACCTTATATTTACAAATTAATTATCTTTTTTTACATAAATAAGTATATATACAATACTATTTTTGTGTATATATGTATTTATTTGCAATTTGATTATGTTCACTAAATAATATTTTTTAACATATTTTCATCCAGTTTATATAATAGATATACCTCATTCGTGTTATGTTGTGAGGCACTGTATATGGGTCTACCATGGTTTATTTAGCCAACTACATGTTAATTAATACTTGAGTTGATTCCATTTACTTGTTTTCACCACTATAGACAATATGTAATGTGTATCAGTGATAATATATTTGTGAGACTTGTTCAGGTATTTCTGTAAAAAAAAAAAAATTCCTAGAAGGGGCATTGATGTGTTAAAAGATATAACTATCTAAAATTGTCACAGCTACTGTTAAATTGCTCCTAAAAACAGTGTAGTAATTTACACTCCAACCAAAGATGTGCAAGAGCATAAGAGTGCCTGTACTGCCACACCTCTCCCAACATTGTGTATGATGATGCTCTTTAATCTTCTCAATCAGCTAGACAAGAAACAATACCTGATTTTAATTTATATTGCTTTCCTTATTATTGAGATCAAGCTTCTTTTCTTATATTTATTGGCTCTTTGTATTTCTTTTTAAAGAACTGCTTATTTGTTTTCTTTGATCATCATCCTTAATAGTTTCTTCTTAATATCTTGAACTTAATTAAACTTACTAATATTTATTGAGCTCCTACTATAGACCTACTATAGTCTGCTAGCTCTTACATATACCATAGGGGAATAAATAGGAGTATAAATGCTCCCGTGGGGACTTAGAATCAGGTGAAGAAGTAGGGTGGGATGTTAAATAACTATAATAAACTGTGTTGAGTGCAATTATAGCTATATGAACAAGGGTCTACACAAGGCCAGAACTGGCTCTGCAAGAGGGCTAGGGGAGGATGTCAGGGAGGATTTTATAGAGAAGGAGATCTTTTAGATAGGTCATGAATGGGGGGTGGAATTTCACTCAGTTGAGATTGGACAGGTTTTAGGACCAGAAAAAACAGCACTAGAAAGGGCCCCAAGACATGCAAATGCAATGGTTATTCATAACACAAAATATTGATTGGCTTAGATCACAAGGTTTCTGTTGGAAGAAAGTGGTAAGAAATGAGACTGGGAAAATCAGAGGACAGATTTAGAAAAGCGCTTGCTTGCTTGCCATTCCTAAGAATGTATGCTTTATCTTTAAGCCAAAGGAGAAATATTATTTTTAAGGGACTCCTCCAGCAGTAGAGAGGAATGGGTTTTGGTGGGGGAATGAGGAGTACTGCCTGGGATTAGGAAAAGTGGTAAAGAGATTATAACAACAATCCTGATGGTGAGCATGAGAGCTTGAAACAGTGTATCAATAGAATCAAGTGAACTTGGTTATTGAAAGCACATGATTAGCCCTTTATTTTCTGGTTTCTAGTAGCACTAGATACTCACCTCTGTGACAGCATTTATTGCGCTGTACTGAAATCATGCACGAATCTGCCAGCCTACTGCACCAGAATGTGACTTTTTCCCCTTTCAATTCTTAGACAAGTGGTTGACCAAAACATAGCGTTTCACCAAAAAATAAAATGTCAAGTTTCCTAACTTTCCTTGTGTTCACAGTTTATGCCAAAAACAAACTCAGTATTCGTTAATCCAATGCTTTTTCTACTCATCCTCTTTAACTTTCTAATGACTGAATACAAACTCTCTTCTTTTGATATGGAAGAATCCAGTTATTAGAATAATTTGAAATTATGGTAACTTAATTGAGAGTGTGAAACAATCCATTAACTGAAATTTTTAAAAGGATCCATGTTTCTCACTCTTCACAGGCATCCCCCTGACCTGCATTTCTCAAAAAGTAAAGCATTTTTTACTACAACTGAGGATATCATTAATATCACTAATGGTACACGTGTGCATCCTATCATATACTATGATCTTCATATACTATGATTAATAGTGAGTTTTATTCATATTTTTGATCCCTGAATTTTTTATACTTGTATTTAGGTTTCAACACCTTCAGTCATGCTGCCAAACTTTCCATCTTCAAGAGTGCTGAGAACACAGAGGTGAAAACTACCTAAGAGCTAACATCTCATCTTACGTATGACAGCTTCTTAGTAAGTCGTTTTGGAATTATGAGTGGATTCACGAATGGGCAAAAACCACAGCAGTCAAAGACGAGGCCAGATTTCTGGTTTGTGTAACTGGTTGTACTGGGAAACCACGAACATTACAGAGTAACATAAATAAGTGTTTTTAATGTTGCGAGTCGTGGTTGCTTTTGATTTTATTTTCTTTGTTTTGTTTTTAACTCAAAAATTATTTTCAGCCCTCTCATCTCATCCTTCTCCAGGAAGAATTCATACCAGTGCCAAACCTCCTTTCATCCAAAGCTACATTTCCCAGAGTAAGAGCAATGACAGAACATAAAAGGACTGATATGGAGGCAACGCCACTCAAATGTGCTGCAGTCAGGCAGCACGGCAGGACATCACCTGGCGGAGGTGGATTTGGTATTGGGAGGATACCCTGGAGATGGCAGAATGAACAGGAGGAAGCACAAGGTGAGTTGAGATACAGGCAGCAGCTGTAATGCGAGCTCAACCACATTCAAGGAAACATGAAACTGGGGCAGTGCACTGCGTACAGAGGACAAGGGCAGCTGGCCCAGGGCCAATACAGGTATCTGGGCAGAGGGCCTGCCCAGAGTGTATTCCAGGGACACCTATCTGCAGCGACAGCAAGTTAAGGCAACTGCTGAAGTAAATCATGGGCCAAGTGCTCTGCAGCAGTTGGTGCCATATTTTACTCAAATGCAACCGTGAATTAGAACTTCAGACAATCTTGAAATAGTTTCTCTGAGATTTTTTTTTTTTTTTTTTTTGGCAGGAGGTAGTCTTTTCTTTGCGGGGAGCTGTTGTTTTGGGCTATTTCCATCTCATACTTGAGGGATTTGCATCTTAAATGTTTTCCGAAAAACACAATTATCTACATAACTTTTACATATTACAATTATTTACATGTTGTATTTACATATTACATAAACTATTATTTATGTAGTACAATTATTTACAGATTACAAGTATTTATATAACTAAATAACAATTATTTACATAACTAAGAGATGAAATTGTATTTTGTAGGTCATTTAGTCCAGGCTTCTGACCAGAAAAAGGGAAATTTTAAGCAAGACTGGCCATTGTCTATCTAAGCTATTGTTAAGGATCTCCAGGAATACACATTCGCTCACCACTTCTGCTGGCCTGTTCTCACATTTATACTAGAATTACAAGCAAATGCTGTTTTCTCTTCCCTTAGGCCTCAATCAACACGCCCTTGTTCAAATCCATTTCCACTGTTTAGTCCTCTGTGGACCACACTACCACTGCCAGTTTTCCTTAGTTCAAATTCTTTTTTCTGTTTGTCAGCTCACATTTTTCTGGCCTACTTTTCCTGCTTACAAATGCAATGCTATCGAGACTTTTCCCTTTACACAATTCTGGACCGCCTGATCTACAGACACCAGTGATAGACATTTTTTTAAACTCGCCAGGTAACAACAACCTACTAAGGATTTTACGAAGCATCTGCCCATGTCATTTCCAAGGTATAAAATGGGAAATTAGCAAATCAGATAGAAGCAAGAGGAAAGGTTAGGGAGTCACTGAAAGTGCAGCGATGCTGCTGCTGTGATGAACAGATCAAGAGGACTATAACACGTTCTGGGAACTAACCTTTGGGAGAGCATTAGTGAGGTGAGATGACAGTGAGTAAAATAAATAAAGCAGGGGCTATGAGGGGAAGGAGGCTGAATGTTAGACCAGTTTCACAGCAGGCGGATCGGAAACGTTTTCAGCTCAGTGAAGACAGCACCGTTTCTCTTAGGCAGATAGAGGTAATTCAAGGAGATACTGACTACACGAATTTTATTTCCACTGAGGACATAACAAGAAGATATTAATTTATGTCAGCAGAGAAAGGATTTTCATTAAATTTAAGGAAGAAATTCTGCCCAGGAAAAGTTATTAAACACTTAAATGGAATACTGAGAGAGAAAAAAATATGAAATTGCATTAGCTTATACAGACATCTTTTAAACACAAGGGAGATTCTCATATGTGAAAGAGGGTGTTTAGGATATGCAGTCAGTAATTATTTTATTATTAAAAAAGAAGAAATTATAAGTTCAGGGCATTGCCGCAAGAGGCATGCAGCCTTGGTTTGAAAGCTAGCTTTGCAAATTCCTAGTGTGTGTACTTGGGTAAATTTCTTTGGGCCTCAGTTTTTCCCATCCGTAAAATGGAGAAAACAGTACCTACCTTACAGGGTTGTGGGGAGGATTAAATGAATTAATATACATAAAGAGCTTAAAATAGTGCCTGACACAGAATACGAGTTATGTAAGACTTTGTTCTTATTGTTGTTGTTGTTATTAGTCAATAGGAAAAAGACGCCAGAACCTAGAGACAGAGATAAAGAATGATTATACTTTATGTGACTGAATCGTAGACAATAATGTGTTTATCCCTGCCCTTTTCTTCCTCCTGTTCTTCTCTTCAGCTCAATCCCAGAGCTAGAAGTCAAGAAATGCATGTTCTGGCCCCTTCCTCCACTAACCAGATGTGTGATTCTTTGTATGTTAAATCACCAGTTCTCAATGTTCTGGTTGTTTCAGATTGTTAGTTCTCCTCTCTCTCTCAATTTACCTTCTTCTCTAACACTCCTTTTTTCCCAATCATCTTTTCTCCTATCTCCTGCTCCTCTCTCTCAGTCTGCTGTCTCATTTTTTCAATTATTACACATCCCAAGCTTTGCAGCTTCCCTGAGGCCTCATCATCCGTCCATCTTCCATCTCTTGTGGGCGGAAGACACTCCAGGATTGTATATTTGGCCCCAATTCAAATCTTTATTGCCTCTGTTTAGAATGAAATACAACATTTTCTGTGTCATACAAACAAGGACTCTGTCCAGCATGAAAAATGTCTTGGGTCTGGGGGAGGGGGAGGTGCCCATTATTCTTCTTTATTTCCAATGACCTCTGGGAAAGTGCGCAGCTCTTGGCTAACAGTCATAGAGGAGCGCCATTCTCAGATGAAGAATTATTCTAATTCCTGAAGCTTTACCTCTGCCTGTACTTTTATGAAGGAAATCAATGTAGAGAGTAGAAGAATAAACAATGGATGAAATGCAAACAGAAAGAAACTTTAAATGTTATTTGAAGCCAAAAAATATAAATTGTGTTAGAAGTAAGAAAGACATATTTTTTTAACTCTACCATTCTAATCTAAACAAAGGTTTAAGAGACGAGAGAAGAAATAATTAATGACATATGTATCAAAAAAATTTCCCAATAATGATAGAAACTGAGCAATGAGGCATGTTCTGGAACTTATAAATGACTTATTTAAATATTAAAAACAAAAATTCTTATAGATTCCCTAACTACTCTGGCAAAAGAAGTTTCAGGGCTATTACTGACTTGTTTTTTTTTTTAAATGGCTGTCTCAAAATATTTCTGTGGTGATCTCGGCTTATTTTGAACTCACTGGGAGCTTAGTAAATAAGTTTAATCTCCTAGTTTTCTTATGTATGAAAGTTTTAAAGAAGTCATTATTAATATTAGCTTAACTTTTTCCATCTGTTTGAAAATAATTTTGGCTTATTCCAATAAACAGTTAAATAATAACTATTATTACTTAATAATAGTTAAAGTCCCAAAGTAAGTCACTCTTGGTAACTGTCACAGCAATTTTAGAGCAAGACTTAACATTGTTAGTTGTTCACACAACCCCCAGGAAGAGTCAGGATGTTATTAATGAATAATATGAAAATGCTACTTTGCAGAAAGCTCAAAATCTCTAATACCATGCCTGATCACAGAAAGTCATTTGTCTTACTATAAGGATAGACTTTTTAGGTTTCTAAGGTCATATGCAGAAAACAATATACATTACATAGACTATTTTAAATCATAAGGTCATATTTTAATGACATGTTTAACCAATATACATTTTTGAGGATTTTAGCATGATTTCTAAGATTTTTTAAAAAAATCCTTCTCTGCTTACATTATGTAGTTTTCTTGTATATGTCATATTTTTGTGTATGTCTCTCTGTATGTATATACATATATACATTTATATATCAAAAGTAAATGTTTCATTATTTAAAAATATCTCAATACTTTACTTCACGGAAAGTTGGCCCAATTTTTAAAATAGGGGTTCATAAATGTATCCTCCTACACATTTAATTGTGCATTTGGGTCAAGAAATACAATACATAACTTCCTATCTTTACAATGTTTTCAATTAGATAAATTAAACATTTAGTACCTTATGCATCATATGTAATCATTTTAAATAAATAATTACATTATTTGCTTAAAAAAATCAATTTTGCATTCAAGATAAAGAGCTTAAGCTGAAAAGTAGAATCTTCCATGCAGCAGCTATAGTTATATGCTACCATGCCAGCTATTTCCCTAAGGAGAGTCCAGGCACACTTAATTACAGAGAGACATCATTACTTAGAAGAAAAACATGAGTCTTTAATTTCCTTGCCTCTACTGGACAAGGCAGTTCATACTGCTGAATCCAGCAATGTCTGAGTAACACTTAAGCTTAGCTGGTTCCACATACAAGCCCAGGTATTGTTAGGTCACGAACAACAGTAGCTCCTAAGCTGTGATCAGTGCTGCTCCTGTTATGGATATCATCCACACAGAATTCATTATGTCTATAATTAAACATAGAAAGCCCCTCCTGATCTGAGGATGCCAGTGAAGCAACTGTTCTTCTTGGCAGCTCCTCTTCTAACTTTTGGACCACCAGATCCCTTCTGGGAACCAACCTAAGAAAATGCTATTTGAAGTAGCAGTTGTTCCTGTAATGTGGTGTCAGTGTATTTTTAATTACAGTTCAGATAGTTTTGAGCACAAGCAACTAGACAAGTCTGGGTCAGCACTTTGGCTTGCCAGGTCAGACTTGTTTTCCTCCCACTTCTTTCCAATAATAGTTTCTCATATATAACAGGAATAGCATAGAAAAAACATTTTTCTAACTCAAAAAACCACTCCTGAGTTCAATTTTAGGCAATGCATTGGGAAGCCCAACTCATTTATCCAAAAAGAAACACTATCTTCTCATTATGTAATTTCAATTAAGTGCTCAGTGTACCATCATCTATATCTTCAACAGAACCATGTTCTAACTCAGCAACTCTGTCTACTTATGTGACTGGCTGGGTCTTTACACTTGTGCTGAAGCACCAAAAACTTCAATATTTTCAATAATTTTTCTTGTCTGACCCCGAAATCGATGGAAATTTTGTGTTGCTTGTTTTATGAAAAACTAAATATTTTCATTCACAAGATCAAAAGTTAGTTGTAATGTTCTTTAGATGCAAAATACTGGAGCTTTACTTCCAGTTACATGAGAGTAGAATCAATCCATTAAGCATAATACGAATAGAAAGTCAACAAAAGAAGCAAATAAGCAAGTATTATAGAAACAAAGTGTGATGTGTGATGAATTCTGACAAACTATTCCATTTGTTTATTGTCATGACATTAGGAAATGGCACTGAATTTAAGGGTCTGCTACAATCCTCAATTCTGAAGGCTTTATTATAAGTCAGCCATTCAAAATACCAGCAAGCTGACAAGTAGTGAATAAACTCCCAGCATCCATTAGCTGCTTGTTAAGTGAAACACACAAGCTATGTCATATAATGGACAGGTTGCCTGCTGGGGCAACGGGCATAGCTTCAGTCAAATCTCAGCTCTGCCACCGAGATATGGGACTTTTGGCAAGTTAGCTTTTCTAATCCACAATTTTCTCAGCTGTAAAATGGGAATTTTATAAAACTTATCAAGCAGGATGCTGTAGGAATAAATAAGGTAAGATGGAGTAAGCACACTGTAAGATGCCTTTCACTCAGACAACATTAAATAGTAATTATAATAACTGCTGTGATTCTAAGCAGAACGATTTTAAATTGTATTCAAATTCAAGAGGTGCTTACGCACCATTAAAAGAGGGACACGTAATGAACCTTTTGAAGTAATTTGATGCCTAAATTTTGAGAAAGAAATCATGTATATTTGTAGATTTAGAGAGTATTATGAGAGTTACGGCTAGACTAGTAACGTTTTTTCCAGTATCTAATCACTCATTCAAATATGTGTTGAGCTCTTACAACATACTCCTCACTCAATTACTTAAAATGCTGGCAATTGAGTTGTCCTAATTGGAAAACTTGCATTGCTTGAACGTGTTGGTAGGAGTTTCGCTCAATAGATGGGAACGTAAAATAAGAACCTATTTTTTATTTCCATAATAAAGGCATAAGAAATTGAAAACAAGTTCAAAGCTTGTACAGGTGTTTAAAACAGAAACTCTCCCTCCTTACTTAGATTTATTCATATATAAATACACTTGCTCTCTGGAATGGTTTTTGGATTTATGTTATAAATATTTGACTCTTTTGCCTAAAATTTTTAAATGTGGATTTACATTAAGGATTCCTTTGTAAGTAAGCTTTCATATGTATTCAGTGCATCGGTATTCATTGAACAGCATTCCTTTTATAATTTGAAGGATTTTTTTAAATTGAAGTAGAGCTGACATACAGTAAAGTACATAAATATTAAGAATGTAGTTCAGTGAATTTTTACAAATATATATACCCATGTGACCACTACCCAGATCATGTCAAAGGCTCCACTGTGTCCTCTTCTAGTCAATACCACCAAAAGGTAACCTCTATTCTGACCCCTATCACCGTAGATTAGTTGTGTCTGTTTTGAATGTCATATAAATAGAATCATATAATATGCACTCATATAGTTGCTACCTTAAATTACTTATTTCATTTGTTTATATTTTGCACAGGAGGAACAAGAGGACCAATGCCATCTTTACTCAGCTTGTCTGTACCAGTGTATCAATATATAACAAGAGAACTCTATCAAATCTTATCATATTATTGGGCATAAATGATCTAAAATTCACCTAAAATGACCCCCAATAAATTCACAGAAAAATGTTTAACTTTTTCACTATTAACATTCACAACATCCTAGAGCCATTTATCCTGCTGCCATTAGATTCTGTTTCAAATTTTCAAGCTCCTCTGAGAGTTTACATCTATTAGCTACTCACAAACACTCTGAGAGGTAGGTGAGAAGGAGTTCACAATATATTAGTAGTCTGATTAGGTGTTTCCCAATTTACAATCTTGGAAATTGAAACATAGAACATTAGTGGCCTTATTCTACTTTTAACGGCGATTTAGAGGCAATGCCTCATTTGAAATTTAGTTCTTTAGACCTCATGCCACATTCTGCTCACACACACCTAAATAATAACATGGCAGGAAAGGAATCTGAGAGAGAATTGCAGCCATTTCCATATTCAAGTAGAAATATATGGAATCCATACTTAAGAGAGAAAACCAAAAAGCCATGCAATTTCTGAAGAGCTCTAAAGCAACTAACCAAAAAATCTTTTCTTGTTTTCCAAAACCTAATTGGAACATTTTAAGACTGACTGTTCAGCAAAGACCATGTAAATTTACCAATTCCTGCACTTCCAAGTAGTAGAAAAGGGAGTGAGCCATAAAATTGTAGAGAAGTGCACAAGAAAAAAGTATAGGGGTTTTGCATAATATTGCTTTGCATAATGAACTAAAAACTTCTAAATGCAGAAATGAATTATTGTGAGTTATGTCAAATATACTTGTGCACTTTTTGCAAGGACAGCTTGCATAGCAACGTCTAATAGTAGGTTTATTATCTCCATAACAAAAGCAAATCTGAATATCTATGACAAGGTCTAATTTTCAATGCAGATTCATAGGAGTTAACTCTGCAACCAGTGCAGCCACCAAATGCTCACCGAGAAAGGGATATAGAATGTGGTTAATGAGTGTTTTCAGGAACCAGTGTGGCTCAGAGTCCTAATTCTCCCCATGCAGATAAGAACAACAGAAATATTATACAGTTGCCAGTCCTTTCTGTAATCAATCAGGAGAATTTTTTTAATAATCAGTTTAATTACCACATTTCACTTAATCGTATCCAAAACTGGAACATGATTTCACTGGCATATATATAATGTTATGCTAAAAAATACAATCTGTTTATGATAACTATAATATCTTGTTTGAGCTTTTAAAGCTCAAATGTATTACCTAGCTTCTCTGGAGCATACATGTAAATAACTTTAACTTATAGGACAGCCTCAAAGACAAATTGTAAATAGGATAGCTCCATCAGAAATCTGTATCTACACATTAGGAAAAATATAGTAAAAATCACTATTTAAGTAAGTATAGGATTGGGATGGATAAAGGCATTAGTTTATGTGAAGAGGGATAGTTTTTAAAAATGCTTTGGTGTTAAAGGATTGCTTAATAATAAAAATTCTCAAACAGAATATGATTTTTAAAATATTTTGAATCGTGACTAGACATGGGTAACATTAGAGCACAGCTGTGCAAATCAAAAATAGAGGTTCATTGTCTTTACTACTTGCTTTTGTTTACACGTTGAAACTTTTGCGCTAATCAAGGATCATTATTACACTAGAATTTCTTTTAAATGAGAAGGAAAATGTTCTATATTTGAATTTTGCTTGAGAGCACCCATAAAGAAAATGGTGTCAGTAGAAGAAGTGGTGCTGGTGGTGGTAATAATAACAAAATAACAAGTGGACACTTAAGAATGCTTATTCTGTGCCAGGCACTGTTCTAATAGCTTTACACAAAGTTACCTGCTTAATTTTGATAAGATCCCTATGAAGTAAGTACTATTATTGTCCCAATTTCACAGATGAAAAAACTGAGGAACGGAAGTTTGAATGAACCCACTTAAAGCAGGCAGTGGGGTCCCCGAGTCGGTGTAATTTAACTTCTACACTACAACCACATCTCAGAACAATTAAACACAATCTCAAAATAACACATTCCATCTCATTTGTGGCATTCTGGAAAAGTAACTCAGTTTTGATTGTTATTTTATAATCAAGATAAGCTTTTCTGATAGACCACATAGATGGCTTTCATTGTCATATTTTAAAAGCTTCCCATAACATTTTATCTAGATCAAAATTATTGATGAATTTCTGCACTGCACTCAAAGCTTTTTAAGCACAGGTGATTTACTTTTTCCTACAACAGAATTCAAACAAAACTCTGGCAAAATCTCTGAATTATTTTTGTCTAGTAGCTACCTATACAGTAACTACTTACATTTTTTTAAACTTATAAAGATTATAAGTACCTATGTAATATTTTCCTTTATCGTAGCAGTTAAAATATTGAAAGCCTAGAATCAATCAACCAATATATATTGTGACAAAGAAGACACTTTGAGCAAGGTACTTGGGGGTACAATGGACATTGCCAATGAGCTCCAGAAGCCCACAGATTCAATGGGTATATCCAAGAGAAATCACATGACAATCCACATAAAGTGTTCAGATAACGCTTTTTACAAGCGGAACTCAAGTGTTCCTAACAAGAAATGGCCTTAGATTTCTATTCATAACCAAACTCACAAAGATTCTAACTTCCTTACAGAAAGAATCTTGTTTTTCTCTATGGCCCCTAGTTCAGCCTACAGCTTACAGTGGGTGCTTAACAAATGTTGTTGACTGACAAACAGAAAATAATGTTTTCTCTTTTTCTCTTGCCCCCATCAATCTGTTGTCTACACTGTAGCCAGAGTGACATTTTTGAAATACAAATTTGATAATGGCATCCTCCTCCCCAACTTCCACACTAAACTTCTTCCATTGCTTTTCCATCACTTTTACAACAAAGATTAAAATCTTTAACAGGGTCTAGGAGGCCCTGCATGCATGACCTGGCCTGCTCCTCTCTCCAAGAGCCCCATACTCAAGGGCCTCTGTGCTGAGCCATCTCCTGCACCAGGTTTCTGTACCTAATATTTCTCCTCTGCCTTTATCTGGTTAATTCCTTCTCATCTCTCAAATTTTAGTTTAAATATCACTCCTCAGGAAAACCTCCTTGATTAGGTCAGTTTGCACTATTTTAAGTTCTCACAGTACCGTGTACCTGTCCTTCAAAATACATACCACCATTTTCAGTTGCAATTTATTTTTTTAAATTTATTATGCCTCCTGACTGGAATGCAAAGTCTATAATGGTAGGAGATATTTCTGAGAGTTGACTCACCATTTTATTGCCTGAGCCTAGTACTCAGAAACATACAAAGCACTCAATCGATATTTGTTGAATAAAGAAATGAATGAATGAATGAGTGGTTGTCTATCTGGTTATATCACTGAAAGCAGGGGCTTTATTAAACGACATCTATCACATGCCATGTTTAGGAATATTAAGCAATCAGCCATCACAAGCCATATGTGTTTATGGCCATTTAAACAGGGAAGACGAATAAAAGTGACACTCAAGAGTCTAGAATGAAATTTTAATATAAATGGCTCTAAAATGCATGACTTGGACCTGGAAATCATAAAAACTATAACTTCAGTTAATTTCTCATTGATCAGCCTTTTATTCTCATTTTTAAGCTGGATAGCCACAGAATTCACTAATTCTTTTAAGCTGCTAGGAAACTATTAGCCTTCTTAAGTAGAAACTTATGAAATAATAATGATCCTGGGGCATTTAGATGAGTATGATTCACTGAAAAAGCTATGTACCCCATTAAGCATCCATCATTCAGGAGAGATGACATTCTTGGATAGTTGAGTTCAGGGTCAAAGAACATAAGTGATGCGTAAGTTATGTCTGTTCCATCAGCCATTTATGTATATATATATATTTTTTTCTCTTAAATAATGCCTGAACCTGAAAGAAATATCAATCCTAATAAACTGGATATCTTATTCAGCAGACATAATAATACGTTGCTCAAGAGTAAGCGTGTTTGTGCTCTTACCTGAGCTCTGCCACTAACCTGGTCATGACACGTAACCTTTGTTGTGTTCTCTTTCCATCACTACTTAAATAAATAAATAAAACTTGCTAGGCCTAAATAAATAAAGAAAGGAGGAAAGTAAGCTCATTAAATAAAAATATTCTAGAAATCCGTAGGTGCATAAGTTGTTTCAAACCCTTCTAGGACGGAAAAAAAAAGAGAATAGTCTAATTGTTGTTTTAGTAGTTCTTATTGTGTTTTAAATATGAAGGCAACTAAAATAATATCAGACATTAAGTTAAAAAAGAAATTGTGGTTGAGACCAGATATAATTTAAATTTTGTTTAATGTTTGCCATTAAGTTTTTTCCTAAATTCTCTGTAAAGAATGTAGATTTGTTTTTAAATTAGTTTTTAAGAAGAATGTGGCAATCAGTGTAAATATTGGCTAGAGGCAGGGCTTTGTTTGTATTTCATCTGAATAGAAATCATCTATCCCTAGCCATCAATACATGATTGGTGTTGGGAGAGACATACATCCTCAATTAATTATTTAATAGTCACTTGACACACATGAAACGGGGAAAATAAGAAAAATGGAGCCAATCCTTCTGGGAAGACCAACTCTGCCTTTATCACTCCTTCTCCTATTTCTGTGATAATCAAAGGAATCCAGCCTATTGTTTTCCTTTCATGGCTAGTGGTGAGATCTTTGCACTCTGTTTTCAGCCGAAATTTTCAAAACGAACCAATGCTTCAGAATAATCCTGATGGATTTCCCTTTCTGAATTGAATTACCTTATGCATCAGGTACTATACTGTTCAATTATGTATCTTGCTAATTCCAAATTCTTCATCTCATGGAAAGAGCTATCCTCTTGCAAAATAAAATGCATTTCAGAGACATCTAATTCTGCTTCTCTTCAACATATTACTTTTGCCATGCTTTCTCCACTCTTAACTGTTCCCAATTATGCATGATCCCTGGATCCCTACATTAAAAATGCACAGAAAAATAAAACATTTCATTTAAAACACCCTCCCACACAGAACAAGCTGTCTTTGTGTCATATTTGTTTTCTAATTTAAGGAAGGAAGTTATATCCCATGTGTCCTTCATTAAATTGCCTGCTCTGTATTTTAAAGTGGCATTGGGACACTTAGAGCAATTTTTCCCATAAAATAATGTTCACTTTTCATTCATTTCTATTAGTCAGGGCAGAGATATGCAACTTCAAATTATATATGGCAAATCATCATGTGTAGTGATCTTATTCATGATTGACAATTTAGTTAGATTTGGGAGAGGAAAAACAAGCAAAAAGAGGAAGACTGGCAATGGATGTTAGCTCAGGGTCAATCATGCACTGTTTTATTTCTGTAAAGCATAACTATAAAGCCTAATGCCAAATCCATGGAAATTTACTGGCCAAGCTGAATTGCAATATAGGCCATGGAGTACAGTCTTCTATAATTACTTAAGCCAAGATATAATGAAAACAAAAACCCTCATGAAGGCAGACAGCAATAAAATAACCCTTTACTTTTTTTCCATAAACCCATGAAGCCTACAAAACTCTCCTAATGACCAGCTTTTTTCTTCCTCACTAACTCCCTTTGCTGTTTAAACAATTACAAATTTTATCAAGTCTTCATTTCTCTTCAAGTCAGGTGAGAGAGAACTGCCCAGTCTAATAAGATTTGCAAGGGCTAGTTCCCCTTAGCAGTGTCAGCAAAAAAAACCAGAAGACATTACACAATAAAATACAGCCATACATAGAGCTTTGTCCCTACAGCTTTCAAAATAAGATGTAATAATTCACCTTTTTAAAAATTTCAGCCATAAATGCCATTTATCCATGTGTTGATTTCCTTGATTTGACCCATAAGCGATCTACTTTAAGCCCTGCCATCTCTCCTGCTCTGCCACAGATATATTCACGTCTCACCATGTTCCATCTTTTTCACATCACTCACTTTCTGTTCAGAGGCTTTTATGTATTTATACAACGGTATATTTCCTTGGTCACTGTCCTGGAGCAACATTGGAGAAACACACTAATGACTGAATTTTATTTATATAGGGGAGAAAATAAAACTTAGGTATGATTTCTTTTTCAATTCCACATTGTTTCAATCTCTAAGAACAACAAATTACAGCTTGGACTCTGGCCTCTACTATTCGGATAAATATCATTAGCTGAATATCCTCAGAAAATCTCAAATCTCTTGCAATCCTTCATACATATCCCCGGTTTATTAGCCTACAGAAGATTCCCAGTCCAGCAACGTCTAAATTTCTCTACTATTTATCTTGCCAAGGCATCTGCTAATTGAGAAATATGTTATTTAATCTCTAACATTTCTAAACATTAGCTGACCTGTCTCCCACTTCAAGAAACCACAGAATTCACATAATTTTACTTAAATTGACAAATGTTGGACTTGGACATAACCACAGTAACTAACATTAATTCCAAGAACCCTTCTCCTTCTAATCAAGAAAATCTTCACATAACCCCCCACCCCTCCACCTTTTCCACAACCAGGAGCAGGACTGTACACTTAACTTGTAAAAGGCACAGTAATGCCTATGAAGCCTCTCTCCCTTCTCCTTTATCAAGAGTAACTACGTAGGGATTCTCAACCATGGGGAACCTCTCCTGCACTTCATTCTTCACCAAATGCGGGCCCACTCTTCTAGATGCTTGCCTGCATCTTATGGGGGGAAATCTGGGTATTACAGACTTAGAGGTGGTAGAGGAGAGCACAGCAGTTATTCAGGAGGGCCACGGCCCAGTGAAGATAGGGAGCAGCTTGGCAAAGAACCCGAGGAACGAAGGGGAGAGGTCATTCTCCTTGCCACTTGAAAGCAAGTGCGGTTGTTAGAAAGCACTCCCAGGAGGAATCCGAACCTGGAAACGAGGCTGCTCTGCCATTAAGAGGATGCCACCGGGAAGCTGTGAGAGATGATAAGGCAGAGAGGCCAGAAACAGGTCTTCACCTCGAAGCTAATGAAACATACTGTCCAGAGGAGGCAGACCCCATGCACCAGCCCGTCCCGGCCTGGCCCTCCTCCCCGCGCCCTGCCCAGACCGAGGCCCCCGGGGTGGGGCGTCGGGCCTTACCTTGGCTGCAGTCCTTGCCGCGGAAGCCGGTTCGTGAGCAGTCGCACACCGCCTGGTCGTCCACCACGGAGCACACGCCTCCGTTGAGGCACACCCCGCCCTCGCCCTCCTCGCCCGCCTCGCACGGGCTCCCGCCGCCGCTGTTGGGCGGCTCGTCGTCCAGCTTCACCTCGCCGCTGTCCACGGGCAGGGCCTGAGAGGAGTTGACCCGCACGTCGCGGATCCACCCTTTGAAGGGCTCGCGCTCGCGCACGGAGGCCAGAGTGAGCTTGAGCGCCGCGGCGCGCAGTTCGGGGGGCAGCCCCCCGACGAAGAGGCCGCTGAACACCGTCATGTCCCTGCGCTTGGACTTGACCTCCACCCACTTGGCCTCCACCTGGTCGATGAAGAGCGTGGTGTTGCGGAACTGACGGCGGATGCGCACGTTGTGCCACGCGCCGTCGTTGACCGGCGTGTTGGCCAGCAGCGTGGCGGGCTCGGCGCAGAAGATGGAGAAGCTGAGCTGCAGGCGGCCGCCGCGCGTCAGGATGAGCTCCAGGAAGTCGCAGAAGCCCTCGTCGTCGAAGTAGAGCACCAGGCCGCGGGCGCTGCGCGTCTTGAGCTGGAAGCTCATCTCGCTCTCGCAGCAGGCGTTCCACTTGGGGAAGCGCGTCCACTGGCCCTCAGCGCCCGGGAACTCCAGCCCGCTGCCCAGCTCTGCCCAGCAGCCCAGGAGCAGCAGCGAGAGGCACAGGAGAAGGCAGCCCCCGCGCTGGAGAAGCGCCGTCCCCATGCTCGGGGCTGGGGTGCGGCGGGGGGGTGCCGGGGCCGACAGGGTCAAAATGGTCCTGGACACCGTGTTGGAGAAATAGGGGTCCGGGAATAAGCAGGGTAAGGGGATGGTTAGGAGTGGGAGGGATGCACCCTCCTTTAGCTCTTTTTTTCTTCTTCTTCTTCCAGCAACCCCTCCCTCTCTCCCTATAGTCCCCTTCCAACAGGAAAACGTAGACCCCAGTGCTACAGGGCAGCCACAGAACTTCCAGACCAAAGGGAGGATACACTTTGGAAGCAACGTTCTGGAAAAGGCATCAACAGAAGGTCAAGGGAAATCACTTATCCATTTGAGTCCGATGAACTAGTTTAAGGGCATCGGTGGTGTCAACAGATGCTTCACTCCTCAAATACCATCATCTGCCGGGTACCATCAGTGATACCAGGCAAAAGGGAAGCAGTTAGAGTCAGGTAAGAAGCAAACACTTCTCGGCGAAGTACAAGAAGCCAGCAATGAACCAGGAAACTTGGATGCTTGTGAATGCTTCAAGTGTTTCTCCTCCAGATGTATTGTCCCAAACCAGAAGGGAGAAAGGGGTTCCTTGCCTCTTTAGGGCACCACTTATCAACCCCAGAGCAGCTTCAAAGGCCTGCTTCTTCTGTCATATCACGGACTTCCAGCACCACTGTAGCCAAAGCAGAATTCCTTGGGCATGGCCTCACAGACTGGATTTTACTTCTCTTTTTCCCTCCCCAACAGTAGGGCTCAAAACCAGAAGCTGGGAAATAGCCAGAAGCTGTTAGATGTGGAAATGACAACAGCTCCTCTTCTTTTCTCTCCGCCTCTGCAAGGCCAAGCTGAGATGCCAGCATATCAATTGGTTGTGTGTTGGTGATGCATTTTGGTTTTGTCTTTTTATAAGGCAATCTGCAGAGAATTAAAATAAAAATTAAGTTCTAAAGTCATTTATAGTATCATATAAATCATTCAGCTCAGAAACCAGGTCTGTAACTAGCACTGTTAGTAAGCCAGAGTTAACATTATTGGAAGGAGCTTATTTGTCCTGATCTACAAGTAAGAGCTAATGTCTCATAATAGTTAATATCACACCCTTAGAACCAGTCATTGCACCCTTGTAGTTTATTATAACTGTTGGTAGGCAACCCTCCCAGGTTTTTATAGAGATTTTGTTATGGTTATCTTTTACTTTTTTGAGGAAGTTTAATTTTTAAAATATATGAGAAAGAAAGCAAAAGACCTTTTTAAGCTCTATTGTGTACTGATTACATGGACAATAGAAATACAACCTATTCAAATCTCAGTTAATAGCAGGTTTTACAACAGGCAAAGCAGATCAAACCTACAACTGGAAGCTGCCAGCTTGGATTTGCATGGCATTCCTACCATTTTTTTTTTTCTCCGAGAGAAGGAATATTGATGGTTTCTTGGGAGTCTCTTAAATTTCAAAGAATTTGAAAAGTAAAAATTTTCTTTTTTATTAAAGGAATAATCCCCTACAGGAAAAAACATCTCACTGGAGTCAGATATCTATTTTTGGCAGCCTTTATGTTTCAATTACCATAATATTAACTTCTCTGAAGATGGGTAAAGTATTTAATATTTTACCTAACAGTGTAGTGATCTTAACTCCTCTTCTAGTCCTTATCTGGCTGTCAGCTCTTAGAATTTGTGTGGTCAGAACAGCAGTTGGCACGTATGTCACCTTAGCTGCTATGGCTCCAGGATGCTAGAATTTAAAATCATATCTTTAAATCACTCACTGTGCTATTAAATCACCTCTCTGTATGCAACTCTAATCTGACAGGTTTTTGAAATGGTACAGAAATCATAAATAGTGACTTATTTTTGTCATTTTTTTTTTTACCAAAAAAATTACTCTCATATTTTGACCAAAAAAAAAAAAATCACAAATGTTATCATCTGGTCATGTCAAGCAAATGTATGTACTTCCCTCACCATTTCCCACTATTCCCCCCACCCCCAATGCGCACACACACACACATACACACAAATTTATTGCCTGGACACAGAGGCTCACTATCCAATTAGCACTTTTTTTCCTACAAGCTGAAACTAGCAGTAATTTATGGCACTGCATTGTGCTGTTACTCCATGGAGGGAGCTGAGAGCATTTCTCTTCAGTACAGAGCAATCCCTACAGGTGTCAGCTGAGAGCCACCAAGCTAGGGCATCCCACTTCAAGTTCCTCACCAGAGGAAATTGATGACTGGCTTTCTCTTGCAACACACACACAACACAACACATACACACACACGCACGCTGGCCACTAGCAAAAGGAAATAAAAATCTCAGTTACTTATTTATTGTGTCTGATACATTCCACACCATCAGCAATTACCAGCCATATCTTGTCTACTCCTGTGCCAAGCCCAAAGAAACGTGCTCTTAAAAATCATTTCTAAGATAGCGTATTATTCAATATACTCTCAATATTTTAGGGGACTCAGGAATCTGCCAAATTTTCAGTCATTTGCAAAATACATCTGGAATGTAAAGATCAAGAGTAGTGCTTTGAAACCATCCACAAGCTTGTGCGTTAGGAAATCTTTGTGTGTGTGTGACTCGATTGAAGCTGATTATTTTATTAATTAATATTACATAGATCAGAAAACGTTTCTTTACCCTCTCTCCTACCCTCCCCCACTAATGCATACCTGGCAATTTTTTAAGGAATGGAGAAGGGGGGGAAATACATATATATTCTTACCACAGGGGAGGTCAACTGACTCTCCCAGTTCTTAGAGGAAGCTCATTGTGTGTGAGAGAGTATCTGTATTTATATGGAGAAAGAGGATTCTCTCTAGGTGCCGGAAAAACCTGGCGAGTTCACAAATTAGAGGATGAAATAAAAGGATCTGAAAAACAACCTTACTGCAGCCAAAGGAAGAAGCGCTCTAATTCAAAAGCAGACTAACAGCCTCATTAATCTCTTCTTTCATTTCTAGAATCAAATTCATTCCCAAGCCACTAGAAGGATCGATACAGTATGCTCATCGGCTGCAGTTGCATTTATTTTAATATGTTTGTGGTATCAAACACACACACATACGTATACACACATACACACACACTTTTCATGCACCCTTCGATATATACCATCACAAAGACCTGAAATCTTTGGGAGAATTTTTAGAAGTGCCTATCATTTTCCTCCTGGCTTTTGCAAAGTCCCTTAATACCAATGCACACCCAAAATTCTCCCTGGCTTTCCCGCCCAGTCTCTAAGCTCCATCTCTAATACCAGTGCAGTTTCTTGGAGCCTGGAGTCGACTGCACAAATTAAGGATAGGCACAGCATGGGGCTAATGGGGAAGGGAAAGAAAGATGTAGATACAGATATATATATATCAATGTAGATATAATTGGTTTCTAACTTGCCTGTTCTTTTTTTTTCTTTTGCTAGTGAATTACTGCATTCAACCTTTAAGTTACTACCCCAGTTCCACCATCTCATCTTCTTGCCATCTATTTAAAAAGCTTCATACAAAACAACCAAGATCTATACTCCTCTGCCCTCCCACCACCTATCCTTCCCTGTGCATTTGTGGCAAATCCTGGCTCAGTTACAACGGGGAAAGATATCCTTCTCCAGCTTGCCTCGCCCCATCCCCTCCCCCCAACCCAAATTGAGCTTCTTTACCTGCCCGGTTATTCCCCTTAGCTCGAGCCAGAGCCTGAAGCATGCATCGGTCAAAGCGAATTTCCTGAGGTTTGTGGATAAGGCGACTGCCGCTGCCTTTTCAGAGGCGTCAGGCTTGAGCGTCTATCTCCAGGAGTGCGGGAGGGGAGAACAGGCAACAGAGGGAGCAGAAAGAGGAGGAGGAGGAGAGGGAAAGAGCTGGGAAGGAGGAGGCGGTGGTGGAGCCCGAGAAGGCTGGGTTACGTGACGCCGGGTGCTGTCCTTCTGAAAGAGAAGGGCGGAGCTGAGCTCTCCGCAGTACCATGGAGAGCGGCGGGCCGTCCTCAGGCCGGGATACTGGTGGGCTCGGCCCGCGGGCGCAGCCCCTCCAGGTCGGGATGCTGCCGAGCGAGGTGTTTCTACCTTTGCTTCGTCCCTTGCAGGGGGAGCCCGATCCTGGGGGCGGAGACCTGCCGCAAGCGCTTCTAACTTGTCACCACCCACCCTCCCCCACCCGAGAAGAAGAGAAAGAGAGAAAGAGAGAAAGAGAGAGAGAGAGAGAGAGAGAGCGAGCGAGCGAGCGCGCGCCAGAGAACCACGTAGCCTACTGAGCATGCCCAGGCCCCTGCTAGACCCACGGAAAGCTGTGTGGAGATTCCACTTCTCCGGGGTTTAGTCGTGATTGGGCGAGGGTACCTGAGAGGGTGCCAGGGAAGGGCTCGGCAGCCAAAAGGAAGGGGCCAAGGAGTCGGTGATTAAGATGAGCTCTGGCTTTACTTGAGCACTTTTGGTCTCCTGCTTAGACCCCTTGAAAAGCTGCAGCTCTTCGAGGAATGCAGGGACAGACAAGACTCACACAGTCTCTGGCGTCCCCCCAGATCCAGCGTCCCTGCCCCGCCCCTTACTGTGGCCCTGGCCTGAGTGATCACTTCAAACCTTCACGATCCGCCTAGACTGGGCCAAAAAGACGTGAGAGCGACCCACCAGGCTAACACGCCAATTTGGAGACCAGACTCGTCTGTCTGACAAGGTGCTTTTCGCAGCAGCCTCTCATCATCCCCCAGCTTTCCGTGCTCTGCCTAGGCCATGGGTATCCTGAGCTGAACCAAGTTCTGTACCTGTTTAACTCTTCCCTCCGTCTCCTCCTTCCTTTGCAGCTGGTAAAACCTGGAGGAAGTGAAACTCCGTGCGAGGCTCTAACCATATCACCGGGCATGCCCAGTAGGCATTGCTGAGTTTGGTGACGAAGCAGTTAACTCTAATGGAGCTTGTAGAATAGGTGGTAGAAAAGTTCAAAGCGTGTGGCTTTAAATTATAGTTTGAGTCCTATGGACATTTAAATTCCTAACCCTATTATATTCCTAGCCTGGGTTAGTTTTAGAGCAGAAACAGCAGGCATATTTATTTTAACACCACAAACATAATAGCTTCAGCCTCAAGTGCTATAAGGTAAGACTATTTTCTGCCTCTAGGCCCTATAAAGCAAGACTGTAAGAACTAGACAAATTCAGGAGTACTGAAATAATATACATTTCAAATGCAATATTCATTTCCTTCCAAAGACACCAGGACTTATTCCTATGATAAGCCTACTTAGACGCACTACTTTTGCCAAAAAGTCTAAATAACTTGAAGGCAGAAACCCCAAGTTTTATTATTTTTATTGCTTTCATAAAGGCAGTATGGTCAAGCGATTAAATATGTGGGAACTAGAATCAGGTTGTCTGGGCTTGAATTCCATCTCCAATGGACATTGGACATAAAATATTTAGAATTGTGTTGAGTAAATACTAGCTATTTCTATTAGGTCCAAGCCCACTCTGTTTTGTTTGACCCAATGAAAATCACTTCTCTGAAATCCAGATTCCTTGACTGTAAAATTGCCAACTTATTCCACAGGATTTTTTTGGAAATGTCATGAAATAACTGTTAACATGATTTACAAAAAAACATAAATGAAATTTTAAATAATGTAAAGCTAAGTCTCATAAAAATATCTTACCTAAGGTTATGCAGTCATTAAGTGAACTTGGACTAAAAAAATAGTCTACTTAATTCAGGGGCTTTTTAAATTTTCCCACCAATTAGCAATAGGTTCTAGAGCAAACAGCACTTAAGGTATGCCCACATGCATCTAGTATAGAGGTAAAGCTCATTGCAAAACTAAGTGGAATGGACAGTCCATTTTAAGGAATTGAATCTAACAATGTTCCATGATGCCCTTAAGATCTTGTGTGTACATTCTTCAGTGAATTTTATGGTGGTGACAAAAGATTTCTAGAGGCAACCTTAAGAGTAAAAGCCCTGTCTTTTACCCGGACTCTTAAAGACCCACTAATTGCCACTAGTTCACATGACCTGAACAATTATCTAATTTATTTAATTTTGCCTTTGTGAATTTTGATCTTATCTTCAGTCGAGCTGCACGGTGTTTCCACTGGATCATGATTTTCCTTGGGCTATCTTCTATGGTTTTCTGATTCAAAGACATGTTAACATTCTTATTCTTCATGCATAAGTTTTAAAACAAAAAGTCCTCTGTGCCCATCCTTCACACACACACACACATACACACACACAAATGTCTAAACCGAGTGACTAGATTGTGTGTTGCAGTAATCCCCCTTTGCTGTTGTCAGATTTAAAGTAACTACTGTATCTCGTCTAAGGAACATGGACAGCCACAAGATCTCTTTTTTTCAGTAAATACACAGAGGGAAAACTATCAATATGTGCTTAGAATGGGAAAAAATATCACAACATAATTTGGTGATAAAAGCTCTTACTTTATTTTAAAGTATGACTTCCTTTGTTGTTTCTACATAAATTGCTTCAACTCTCTGAGCGCTAGTTTCCTCATCAGTAAAATGGGGATAATGGCACCTCACTTTATAAGATTTGATGAGGATAATGCCAATGACTAATGTTGAGTGCCTACTCCATGCCAAACAGCACTCCAAGAGCTTTTCTTACATTAACTTAGTTTATCCCTTACAGCAACCCTATAAGGTAGATTCCAGGATTTGGCTCATTTTACCAATGAGAAAAATGAAGCATAGAAAGGTTAACCAAGACAGTCAAGGTCACACCTAGCAAGCATAAATGCAAAGAAGGATACAAAGTCAAGATGTGACCCTAACCACTTAGCTACACTGCCTCTCATCAAATGATCAAATATACTTTTAGCGCACTTCTTGGCACAATGCAGATGCTAATACATGTTAATTCCTTTTTCCTTTCTAAGAGTTTTATCGAGAGTAACCCGGGATACTGAACAGTCAACTTTGGAATGTTGTAATGTCAATCCTTAATGACAAATTCTATATGAAATATCTTTTTTTTTTTTTTTAAAGATTTTATTTATTTATTTATTTTCCCCCCAAAGCTCCAGTGGATAGTTGTATGTCATAGCTGCACATCCTTCTAGTTGCTGTATGTGGGACGTGGCCTCAGCATGGCTGGAGAAGCGGTGTGTTGGTGCACGCCCAGGATCCGAACCCCTGCCGCCAGCATCGGAGAGCGCGCACTCAACCGCTAAGCCACAGGGCCGGCCCCTATATGAAATATCTTAATGAAAGCAGGTGAGGTGTTTTTAATGTTGCTATCATTTTTTTCTTGTTTGTAAGATGTAAAATGACTCCTATAGATCTGAATTTGAGGCAATTTAACATTTGTCAAATTTACAAAAAATTTGGTATTTTTCTAGAAAGGTAGAAATTCGGACTAATTCCTCTCAAATCACCTTAGAGGATCTACCAACTTAAGCTACAGTGATGTGTGAAGGATTTTAGCTCCTGCCCGTTGCTACCACTCAGAACAAATGAGATAATTGTGAAATCAAGGTGGTTGTTTATGATTATGTCTGATTGGGAGAATTTCTGACAACCCAAATATGGAAACATAAATAATATCCTATGCCATAAACAGGTAAACATTTAGCAACAATGAAAATGAAAATACCTGATCACCATAAACAAATATATTTCCATAAGGTATTAAATATTAATGAGCCTTCTAACATGGAAACTCACTCCATGCTAAAAATAAATGAAACCAAGTGATAAGATTTTTTGACTGAGAAATGAATACAGGGAGACTCTGTGTTTATTGCTGCAATCGTAGCTTGTGCTTTAACATTAGGAAATCAGTGTAAACACCTACCTTCTCAATTAACATTAAAGCAAAGTAGAGGCTTTAAGATATCCATGAATTCCAGGATTGGTATCAATTTGGAAGGGGGCTTTAACTTTACTAATATAAGTGATTTAAGAAGAAGTTCATGGTAAAAATGAGGGAAAGTGTAAGTTGATATGCGTTAAATACCTTTCCACTAAAGATGTTAAACAATTTAAAAGAGTAATAAGATTTATCACTCTGAGGGGACTTTTCTATTTGCTGTGATTCAGATGATCAAAATGAAGCTACTTTTTCTACTGAAATAATGGTATTACTAGGGAAAGATTAGATTACATGATATTCTCAACTAAATTTCAGATTAATAATGAACTACTTTAACAAATGACAGTATCATTGTTGCATAATTGGAATGCTATTGTTTAGTTGACATCTTATCTATTTTAATAATAAATATAACCTTTGTTATTTGGTTTATGGTTAAATGTCTCTAGCTGCTTTCCTTTATATAAACCAATATGGGTTTTCCAGTTACAAAAGTTGATGAATAGTTATTAAGGATGCTGCTATACAAACTTCATTTTCAACACAACAACGCGAGGAATTTTTAAATGCAAGGAAATGCAATCAAGTCTGGGGCTTTGGACTCAGTTAGACACTGTAATAAACATACTGGAATTTACATATAGAAAAATACACATAATTTCCCATGAAGTTTACTAAGTTGCTTATAGGAGAAATAAGCTAGCTCAGTATGCTAAATTCTTTTGTACTACTTGAAAAAATTTTCAACATAGTATAATTAGGCTACTTTCACATGAGTATATAGTTTTTCAGTAATCAGAAGATAGAAAGTGATTTTAAAATGGCTACAAAGCATTAGAATAATGATAATTATTAAGGTATCAAGCTACAGTAAAGAAAGTACATGGATAGGTACTTGAGAATAGCAGTTAAGCTCTAAACGATGCACCTGCTGGAGAGGTTTCACTGTGGGAATCCTGCAGTGTGTTTGATGGGTAGTGTTTTTACATCTAGGGCAGCACTAACACCTGGGTATGTTCCTCCATGCCTACTCCCACCTTCCTTTCCCCACAATGAGGAAAAATCTTTCTGAAGAAGGATAGCAGCTACTAAACTAAGTTTGTGAGAAGCCCCTGCTGGAGTTTTATTGCTCTCACTTAGTAATTAGTTGCACACCTGAGCCTGTCTTCATTATCCTCTGTAAGAATTTATTTCTCCTCCTATACCTGAACTTTATCTCTTTACTGCCCCTTTCCCTAAGCCCACCTGCAGTCAATCCCTTTCATTCTCAAGGGCCAGACTCCAGGAAAGGAATTTTCTCATTCATCAGAATCTAGCTTTACACTTATTTTCGTTGGGTCCCTGCAACCAGTTTATTTGTTTAATTTAACTGGTCCTGTTTAATTTCCCTCACCGTGGCTTTTGAGGGAAGGGCAAGAGAGCTGTGCTGAAGTTACAGATGCCAGTGAGATTTAGATCCTTATTGTATCTTTGCTTCATTTCAACCTATTTCTGCCCCTAGAAATCTGTGGAATCAATTTTCTGTGGTGGCATACTGAAATATTTTGTAGTTATTTTTGTAAATACATCCCGTGTTATTTTATTTTTGTTTGTTTGTTTGTTTCCCTTTCCTATCACTTTCAGATGACTTCTCCCCCCTTCATATACAGTTTTTTTAAAAATTTTTTGTTTATTGCAGTAACATTGGTTTATAACATTGTAAAAATTTCAGGTGTACATCATCATATACAGTTTTAAGCCTCATTGTTCTTTAAAGGTTCTCTCCTTCTCTTCTCGTTTTCCTGTTCACCTTTCATATACAGTTTTTTTCCCTCTGCATCTGCTTAATATTGTTTTTCATTAAATTATATATATAATTATTTAAATACATAATCACATATGTGTGTGTATATATGTATACACACACACATCCCCAGAGCTAAGTATGTTAACAACAAAGACAATGTAGATATTAGATATACCCCCTCAGAACTTCACAAATTAAAGTAATACCTACTTTTTTATACAAAAAATAATCTTAGGCCTTTGAAGTTACTTGTGAAGCAGAATTGACAAGAGTTTTATTCTTATAAGAGCTTTGCTCTTGCTGAAGGAAAAATAACAGTAAAAATAGAGATAAACTAAACCCTAAATTATATTTGTGCACTTGCTCTAGACATTCCAGTGAATGAGACTGTAGTACAGTACTAGGTAACTTAATTTTCTCTAGATCAAGGACAGCGAACTGAAATGATTAAGAAAGTCCGGCATGTGACACACGAGTGAAGTAAACCAAACTGGGGAAACAGTAAGGACTGGTTGGCACTGTGACCAACTGAAAATTGCATACTTCTCTAGAAAAGGGCTTCCACTCCTCAGCTCCAGCAGCCTGTGGTCATGTGGGTCCAGTGTTGCCAGATCATATTTTTTTTTTGGTCAGGAAGATTAGTCCTGAGTTAGCATCTGTTGCCAATCGTCCTCTGTTTGCTGAGGAAGATTAGCCCTGGGCTAATATCCATGCCCATCTTCCTTTACTTTATATGTGGGACGCCTGCCACAGCATGGCTTGATGAGCAGTGCATAGGTCTCCACCCAGGGTTCCGGACCTGCAAACCCCCCGGCCGTGGCTGACGAAGCGGAGCACGTGAACTTAACCACTAACCCACCAGGCCGGCTCCAGGTCATGTGATTTTTCAAGAGCAGCTGGAAATCTGAAATTTTATGTAAAATCTTCTGATTTTTAAATCTTAACTCATTGAAAAATAATAACAATCTCCACAATAATATCACTATGCAGAACAAAAGGGACTTCTCTGCTGGTTGGAAATGGCACACAGGCTGCCAGTATGTCACATTTACATTTGTGTGCATACACACACATACAAAGTCACACTCATGTATTACTTTTCTCTCAGTCCAACATTTCAAAAGATTTATTTACACGCTCTAAATCCAGCCAAGGCTATAAAGTAGATAAATACACACAATCGAGATTGAAGGTTCACCTTTCAGAATCACGAAGATGATTTTTTAAGTGCCTTGGTATTTTAGCAGAAACAGTGGATTCTAAGTTACATATGTTTTCTAGTTCTAGCTGTCATTAGCCTTGTTTACCACCCTAGGAAAATCTCTGAGCTTCTCCTAGTTTAATGCCTGCTTGATATATGTTGTAGGTTGAATTGTGTGCCCCCAAAAGATATGTTGAAATTCTCACCCCCAGTATCTATGAACGTGACCTTATTTAGAAATAAGGTCTCTGCAGATGTAATCAAGTTAAGATGAGGTCATATTGGATTAGGGTGGGCCTAAATTCAATGACTAGTGTGCTTCTAAGGAGAGAGAGAGAGACTTGAGGACAGAGGAGACACAAGAAAAATAGCCACATAAAGACAAAGAAATTGGGGTGATGCAGCTGCAAGCCGAGGGATGCCAAAGAATGCTGACAACCCCCAGAGGCTCTGAGAGAAGCAAGGAACAGATCCCCTCCAAGAGTCTCAAGAAAAGACCAACCCTGCTGACGTTGTGATTTCAGATTTCTAGCCTGTGAACTGTGAGAAAATAAATTTATGTTGTTTTAAACCGCCTAGTTTGTGATCATTTGTTATGACAGCCCTAGGAAACAAATACATTATACATAATAGAAAGGTTGGGAAAATATAGGTAGGGAGAAAACTAGTATAAGAGGCAGTTTGGTAGATGATTTTTATGTATATGTTACTTTAATCCATATGACAACCTCGAGAAGTAGACATTCACTCATCTGTTTCTTGCTTCTTGCTCTCTCTCTTTCACTTGCACACTTGTTCTTGCTCTTACTTTCTCTCTCTCTCTTTCTGCCTCTCTGTCTTTCAACAAAATATGGCTTAGAGGTGCTAATCAACTTGCCCCCAAACTCATCGCTTACTTCTTGGTGGAGTGCGAACCAGATCTGTCTAAGACTAAAGCCCATATTCTTGTTCACTGTACCATTCTGTTACAGTGCTTTTCAAACAGAGAGAGCTATAAAATTTAATATAAAATTATCATTCTGAAGTCTGCTTTAATTTTTAAGAGATTGAAAATAGGGAGAGAAACAAATACCAAAATAGAGAAAACAAAAATACCTTACTGAAATGGATACATCTCAATACATTTTAGGTATACATAGGTCTTGGATAGGATATTAGGATAAGAAAAAGGAATACTGTAGTTTTCCAGTAATTTAGTATCAGTGTATTTTACAAATAAACTTATTTATTATAGTATGACATAATACAATTTGGAAAACATAAGTCTAGAGCTTGATGAATTTCAGAAAGTGAACACACCCATGTAGCTTTTATCAAGATAAAATAATAAAATATTATGCTGATATTCCTTCTAGCCATTTCCTATCCATTCTTTCATAAACGTAATTGATATCTTTATTTCTAACCCCCAAAAGTAATTTTGACTGTTTTTTCAATTTATATAAATGGTGTAACTCAGTATGTTCTCCTTTGTGTCAACATTGTGTTTTGAGATTCATCCACGTTGTTGCATGCAGCAATTTGTTCATTTTCAATGCTGCATTCAGTTTTATAAATATACTAATGTTTATTTTTCTGTCCAATTGTTGATATACATTTGGACTGTTTTCAGTATCTAACACAAATAATGTTATAAACAGTCTTATATGATTATTTGGTGCAAATATATACACGATTCCATTGAGTCCACGCCTGTGTGTGGAATTGCTGGGTCATGGTTATTTTCAGTAGCTGTTGCCAAACAGATTTCCAAAGTCGTAACAATTTATACTCTGAAAAGCAATGTATGAGAGTTGCTCACTTTCTGGCCAACAAATACTTATCAATCATTTCAAGTTTAGATGCTTTCCTTGATCTTATTGGTATCTCATTATGGTTTTATTTTTTTATTTTCCAGACACCTATTTGTATATTTATTGGCCATAGGAATATATTGAATATATGAATTATTATTCATATATTTATTTTATAAATATATAAAATATATTTACATTGTTAAATATAAATAATATTTATTAAGATATCTCTTTTGGAAAGTAGCCTATTGAAGTATTTTGCCCCCTTTTTTTTTCATTACCTGTCTTTAAAATTAATTGGAGTTTTTACATGTTCTGGATATGGTTTACATGTATGCATATTAAAATATGTTCTCCCTCTCATTAGCTTGACTTTGTGCTTTCTTCATAGTTTCCTTTGTTTTGTTTTGTGAGCAAGATCAGCCCCGAGCTAACATCTGATGCCAAACCTCTTCTTCTTCTTCTTCTTTTTTTTTTTTTGCTGAGGAAGATTGGCCCTGAGCTCATATCCATGCCCATCTTCTTCTACTTTATATGGGATGCCACCACAGCATGGCTTGACAAGTGGTGTGTTGGTGCACGCCCGGGATCCGAACCTGTGAACCCTGGGCCTCTGAAGTGGAGCGTGCACACTTAACCGCTTGCGCCACCAGGCCGGTCCCAGTCTTCATAGTTTCTTTTGATAAACAGTAAAATAAAAGATTACTGTAGTCCAATTTATTAATATTTTCCTTTGTGGTTGTTTTGTGGGTCCTCTTTAAGAACGACTGCCTATCTTGAGTCATCTTCTCCTATGTTACTTTGTAGACACTTAAAAAAAATCTTTCATGTTTAGATCAACATTACATTAGGGATTAAATTTTTTCTTGATAAGAATACCTTGTTAATTCAGAACTATATATCGAAAAGATCGTAATTCCCTATTGTTCTGCAGTGTCATCTTTGTCAAAAATAAAAAATCAAGTGTTAGTATATGTGAGGATATGTCTATGCACCAACTATTTTGTTTCACTGGTCTATTTGTTTATCTTTGTTGACTCAATTAACGATCCTTTATATTGAAATATAATATCTGTAGCTTTTAATAATTAAACATTATGCATAATGCCTATTGCATTTTTTTATAAATATTATTTACCAGATTAAGTAAATTTCTTTCTAATCTCAATCTACTAATATTGTTGAATTCCATCAAATGCTATTTCAACATCCTTTAATATAATCATATAATTTTCTTCTTCGTAATGTGAATAACACCACTGGTTACTTTTCAAATGTTAACCACTCTTAAATTCCTGGCATATATCCTACTGGTACGTGGTATATTAGTCTTTTATTAATTTTGTTTGGTAATATTTTATATAGGATTTCTGCATCTAAATTCATGAAAGATAGTGACCTATAATGTGGGAACAAGGTAATAATATCTTTATAAAACTAGATGGAAAGTGTTTCCATCTTTTTCTGTTCTCTGGAAGGGTTTATGTAATATTGGTATTGTTTCTCATTAAATGCTTGGTAGAATAGTCACCAGTGAGGTCATCTAAGCTAAGAATTTATATATATATATTTTTTTCATTCATATAGGATCCTTACAGATGCTCCATTTTCCCTGGTATTAGTAATTTTTATCCTTCTCTCTTTTTAGCTCCATAACTCATGGTAGGGAGTTATTAACTTTAATAATCTTTGCTAAGAATCAATGTTTCTCTTTGTTTACTTTTTATCGTATATTTGTTTTCCAGATAATTGACTTCTGCTATTTAAAATTATTCTCTCTTATTTTCTTTGCATTTAAGGCACTCTTTTTCTAACTTCTGGCTAAGTTCTTGAGATGGATACTTGTAACATTAATTTTCAATATTTCTTCTTTTAATATCTTCTTTGAAGATTGTACATTTCCCTCAGAATGACTGTAGTTGCACCCTAAAAGTCCTGATATGTGGAATTTTCATTATGATTCAGGTAAAAATTTTTTTTTTGTTTCTAATTGTGATTTGTTTTTTGACCCATAGATACTTAAAAGTGTATGACAACTTTCAAACATTAGGGGTTTTTTTCATGATATTATACATTAAGAATTCATATTCTTTATGATATCAACCCTTTGAAATTTGCTGAACTTACTTTAAGGCTTTGTATATGTTAATTTTTTAGGTGTTGTGCGCCTACATTTGAAAAGAAGGTTCGCTCCACAATTGTTGTGTATAACTGTTTTATGTATGTCAATTAGATCAAGTTTATTTACCATGTAATTCATCTATTACATATCCTTTAGGTTCTGTAAAATTTTCTTCGTATATTTTGTTTTAAATATAGTTTTTATATATTTTAATATATTTTGTCATTATATATTTGTATAATTTTTGGAATAAAAATATATAATTGTTACATATTCCTGGTAGATGAATGCCTTGATCAATATGCTATATCCTTTTTTATCTCTAGTAATGCTGCTGGCCTTTAATTTAATTTTGTCAGATATTAGTGTAGCTAATCCATTTTTCTTTTGTAAGGTGTATCTTTTTTTGTCCATCTACTTTAACCTTTCTGTATGTTTATGTTTAACATGTTTCTCTATAAATTGCATGTGGTTGAGTTTTAAAATTCTGTATGACAATCTTTGTCTTTTACTTGGAGTTCTTTATCTATTTACACTTAAAGTAATTCCTGATATATTTGGATATGAGTCTACTATCTTACTATTTATTTTGTAATTGTACTACCTATTCTATGTTTTCTTTTCCTCTCCTTTCTTGCATTATATTGGATTAGTCGATTATTTGTATTATTTTTTTTTTTTAATTTTATTTGTTTATTTTTTCCCCCGAAGCCCCAGTAGATAGTTGTATGTCACAGCTGCACATCCTTCTAGTTGCTGTATGTGGGACGCGGCCTCAGCGTGGCCGGAGAAGCGGTGCGTCGGTGCGCGACTGGGATCCAAACCTGGGCCGCCAGCAGCAGAGCGCACGCACTTAACCGCTAAGCCACGGGGCCGGCCCGATTATTTGTATTATTTAATTTTTCTTCTCTAGTAACTTTTAGTGGTTTCCTGGGATTCTAGCATGCAAGCTTGACTTATCAGAGACAAACATAATTTACTATTTCCAGAACAATGCTAGGACTTTTGAACTCTTTAACTCTCTTGCTTTTTTCTAGCTTTTGTACTATTGTTGCCTTGTATTATATTTCTACACTATAATCCCTGAAATACAATACTATTATTATTTTATAGGTCAAAATTTATTTATAATTATCCACATACTTAACTTTTCCATAGCTCTTCATTCTTTCTTTCATTTACTTGTTTTCATTGGATTTATTTTTTCTGTATAAAAAATTCCCTTTGTTATTTCATTTATTGTGGGTTTACTGGTGGCAAAAATCTCAGATTTTGTTTCACGATATGCTTATTGTGCCTCCATTTTTAAAAGAAAATTTTAGTTTATAGAAAATTCTTGTTTGGAAATTTTTTCTTTCAGCCCTTAAAAATGTAATCCCAGCATTTTCTGGCTTCCGTCAATTATACTGAAATGTCAGTTGTCAAGTCATCTTGCTGATCCATTAAGGTAATGTGCTTTTTTAGCCCCAGTGGTGGTTTTTACTGTCGTTTTGGGCGGTTTTACTATTATTTTCTAAGGTGTGGTTTTCTTTGTGTTTTCCCTACTTAGGGTCTTAAATCTATAACCTGATGTCTTTCACCAGTTTTGGAGAATTCTTGGCCAGTATCTCATCACATGGTGCTTATTCCCGATTATTTCTCTCCTTTTTTGCTTGAACCACAATTTCACGTTAGATAACCTCACCACACTCTATATATCTCAAGTGATTTTTCTTTCTATTTTCTATTATTTTTGCTTTCTATGTTTTAGTCTTGATATTTTCTATTGACTTAATATCTAGTTTACTAGTTTTTTCTTCTGCTGATTCTAACCTACCCCATTTAAGTTTTTTACTTAAGTAGCTCTCTTGTTTCCAGTTACAGAATTTCTATGTGATTATTTTTTATTCCAGTTTTCGATGAAACTCTTCATCATATTATCTACTTTATTAACATATTAATCACAATAATTTCAAATTCTGTGTCTGATAACTCCAATATCTGAATCACTTGTTATTTTACTTTTGTCTCTTTTTTTTCAATCATTTTGTTTTGTTTGTCAAATGCCTGGTAATTTTTCATTGAATGTCACATTCTTTTTTGATTTCTTAGCCTTTCACCTAAGGTAAATGCCATCCGCGAATGTAACAGCACAGTAGATTATCAGTCTGATCAAAACATACTTATCTACTTGTAGATACCGTTGCCCATCAACTCTTGGCTGCCTCAGTTGCTTTCTGAGGCTTGTAAACTTTTTTCAAGATTTTTCCAGTTGTTCTTATGGGGCCAGTTAGTCTACATAAACCATCCTATCATCACTGGCAGTGAACCTCAAATAATGTCCGTTCTCTGAATTATTAAAGAAAATTCATGGCATGTCAAGGGAGGAATTTGTAAACTACACTTCTGGAAAGATGTCAAGATGTCTATATTTCTATCAACACCTTATTCTTCATCTGGTAGGTACAGAGGGTAGAATGCTTTTCCTCATGGAATAGATAGCTTTATGTGGAATTTCTTTTTCTAACAGCAAATTAATCCCATGTGCAACTGTCACGTTTTTCATTATGTTTGCAAATTTTCAAACATTTTAAAAGCATGCAAATGAATCATTGTTGCCCAATGTGTAGATTATTAATGCATACCTAGGTGAAGATACATAGAACTATTTCCTCTAAAGTATAAACCATGAATGCATTTGACTTCAACATCAAAACAGAATTATTATATGACATTTCCATGGTTATAAGCACTGGGCTTTATTCAAAAAGCATTCATCATCAATTGAGTGAGCATGAGCATGCATTTTCCCATTTTCCATTGCTTTATTCCTCAAAGTAATCTATGGAATTCTCACCCTAAAAATTTGAATGCCTTTGTACATATTATCTCCAAGGTAGAGAGATTATAGAATAACCATGTCTAGAGTTAGGGACAGGATATTCAAAGCGTTCCACTTGTTGGTAATTTCTTGCAAGGCAACTGAGGCACACCTATAGCATTTGCTTCCTGAGGACAGTCATTATGTCTTGCTTGTCTGCCTCTGTTTCCTCAAGATCTCACATAGTGTCTGCCACATGGTAGGTGCACAGTCAATATTTGTTTAATAAATGGAGAAAAAATAGAATGACTAGAGAATCCTTAAAATAAAAGATTAATAGTTAAGTTTGGGGCAAAATATAAGTGAAAATAGTATACAAATAGGAGTCTTAATTTTCCCTTCTTAAATTGCCGAAAAGGCTTAAGGCAAAGGGAGAAAAAATCTATATCCTTAAATATTAAGGAATTGCTGGAACTTTGTTATTTATTTTGCCAAAATGAAGTAGGTTTTTGATATAAGATATCTAGTTTCTTAAATTAAGATAAACTATATGTTGCATATATAATGTTTCATAGAAATGTATCATAGAAATTCATGATAAAAATATTTTCTATGGTAGCTTAATGGAACCAGCAAAATTTTTGAGAACTTACTGTAGTACTCTCTTTCATTTTTTGAAAAAGCATTTCAAATAATAGAATTACGAAGCTTGAAATGGCCTAAAATAGTCTTCCTGCTCATTTTTCCACCGCTGTGTAGGACAATAACATAAACACTTTTTAAAAGTATCAATTTTAATTTTTAATCTCTCTGAAAATTTTACTGTATAAAATTGATGCAATTCAGGGCCTCACAATCCTTATAATGCAAAAAAGTTTCCCTTTATTTCCCAACACAAAAACTTTCCCACTGACGTTAGGATATGGACATATTGTTGAAAGTGATAACTATTATAATGTTTTGCATGTAGGCAAAACAATCTCATTATAGAAAAATCAAACAATGCACTTTTTTTTTTTTTTTGTGAGATCAGCCCTGTGCTAACATCTGCCAATCCTCCTCATTTTTGCTGAGGAAGACTGGCCCTGGGCTAACATCCATGCCCATCTTCCTCCACTTTATATGGAACGCCACAGCATGGCTTGCCAAGCGGTGTGTCGGTGCACGCCCGGGATCCGTGCCAGCGAGCCCCAGGCCGCCGCAGCAGAACGCGTGCACTTAACCACTTGCGCCACCGGGCTGGCCCCAAACAATGCACATTTTTACAGGAAGTTAAAAGCACTCAGATCATATTTCTAGAGAGAATCTCTACCAACATATTGGTGAACATCTCCACTGCTAGTTGTACTCACCTACACTTGCTCTTTTTCTTTTGGAGGCTTTTAAGAATTATCACCAACATGTTGTGCTGTCATCAGTCCCTTGTTTTACTTCCGCAATTAACAAAACCCTGGCTCCTTTTACTGTGCTCAAAAGGCTAACTTTAATTTTATGTTGTTAGATTTCTTATTACTTCTGAGTCTGCAAATCTATGCCATCTTTGAACAAACAATTTTCAAAAGAGCCCTGCCATGTGTAGGTTTTAAACAAGCTGTTTTAGTCTAATGAAGACAATAGTGAAACTCTGCAACAGTGGAAGAGCCAGTAAGACAAAATCTGCTTCTAAGAATATATGTCACAACAAGTACTTAGTAGGCAATCAAATACTTGGCTTGGGTTTCTTCTTCTTGGTCATGGGACTTCAAAAGCATTTTCTTTAAAGAAACTCTCCCATGCAAAATATAATAATAACAACAAAATAGAACCGTTGAAGACATTGTTATTTGTTGAGGAGAACTATTATAAATAATCAACTCAATATTTTTACTTTATACCCAAACCTGGATACAGGCATTCCAGTTCACATGATTTTTTTTTAATGCATCCTCCTTCCAACTTTATTTCATTTTTAGTACGTTAGCTGGTTAATTTTAAAAAATATATTAACCAAACTGTATATTTTAGTGCACTCCCACTTCAGTCTCAGTCTAGGAAAACTTAAGTTCATTTGGCTTTATTACGTAATGGATCTGATTAAATTTTGGGAGTGTGATTGGTCCTACCTCTAGGCACAAATGCATTTACCCAGGAGATGCAATTGGAGGGAAACAACCTATCATGCTTGGATATTAACATGCCTCTGAATAACCGAAGCAATTCCATTCTGCACAGTGTAGAAGAGCAGAGCCCGAACCAGGGTGAGACATTTGCCTCTGGTGCAAAAATTAACGGGTTGCTGACAAACTCAGTCATTAAGGTAAACAATATTTTAATGTACTGTTTAAAAAAATAAAATTAGGGGCCGGCCCGGTGGCACAAGTGGTTGGGTGCGCGCGCTCCGCTGCGGCGGCCCGGGGTTCGCTGGTTCGGATCCCGGGCGCGCACCAATGCACTGCTTTGGCAAGCCATGCTGTGGCGGCGTCCCATATAAAGTGGAGGAGGATGGGCACGGATGTTAGCCCAGGGCCGTCTTCCTCGGCAAAAAAAGAGGAGGATTGGCGGATGTTAGCACAGGGCTGATCGCCTCACAAAAATAAATAAATAAATAAATAAAAAATAAAATAAAATTAATACAAAAATATCCATGATGAACAGAAAATAAAAATTTTAAATAAAGACAGGATCAGTATTACTTATTTTACTTCTAAGTATTACTTATTTTACTTCAGCTCCAATATAGTTTGGCATAGCATTGTATCCTGCTTTTATTATCTATTTTCCTTTTTTTAATCACCTCTTAAGACCTGTGCCTTGCTCATCTTATCCTAACTCTGGTCTTGCATTGACGGCTTTCCTTTGTCACTACTGAAAGAAGTAAAAGTTTCAGAAAATACAGTGGAAATAAAGCCACATAATCTTTTTTTCCTCTCTGTTGTACTTTACGCGACGATATGACATCTTTATGCAGTGCATCTCAAACTCTAAAACTGGAAATTATTTACTTAGAGATATCCACAATAATCATGGTACCCCTCTTCAACTAGATTCTTATTTAATATGTGCAGGGGAGGGTCTAGGAATCTCTACTTTATAATAAATACCAAGTGGTTCTGTTGCAGGTTGTCCCAGGATAATGTTTGAAGAAACACTTGGCTAGATTCTAACAGCTGTTCACTATTTCTTGTATCTCTCCTGGCAGAGGAAAGTGTTCTTAAGGGTAATTATGTGGTAAAAAAGAATGACCAGAGACTGTGCCTGTTATATTCATTGTGAATTGTTATATTCAAAACAATGCCAAAAAATAAAAAAGACTTTGCATTTTTATGTCTCTTTAAATTTTCATGGGGCTTTCACAGCTATGTGACTTTTATTAAGTTGTGTAATTTGGAAATTTAAATTAGAATATATTTGTATGCTGAAAATGACAATAATTGGTGAATGCTATGCTTAGTTGACCTGGACTTTAATTTTATTTACCTTGTGGGAAATTTACCATTTCAACGATTTTACATTTAAAAAAATTAATACCTGAATAATAATATGTTGCAGATGATTATATAATGTAGATCTAAACGCTTATAAATACACCTACAAATTCTTACATTGAAAGCGTTAATATTTTCTTATAATCTCATGAAGAGTAAATGTAGATTTTCTAACTTCTCCCTCTTTTTATATTGTGTCAGCTTATTAGTGTTTATGGTAATCATATTCTAGGAGCTACACATATTGAAATCACCTGGGCTGTTCAGTAGAATATAGATTCCCGGGCCCACTCCAATATCTAATAGGTGGAATTTTCTAAGAGTGGAGCCTAGGAATCTGTATTTTAAACCTTCATCCCCATATAATTCTGCTGTATCCTAAACCCTGCGTACGATTGGGTGTTAATCCTTCTGCTTGCAATCAGTTTATATATGTATAGTACATATGTTTTTAGTGTAGTAATTTGGTGGGATGATGCAGTCTTCCAAGGAGCTATGCCCAGTTCCCAACTGGCCTCCAAATGCAGAGGAACATGTGACTGCTCTCCCTCATTTCATAAATACCAAAATAACAGAATAACATAATTATAACGAGTAGTGGCTGAGCAAAAATTGTAATTCAGATTTCTCTCTGAGGCTTTTTCTGGGGAGTTGACGGTTATATCTTGATAGCCGTAAGTGTCCTGTATGGGCGTGAGATCTGACCTACAGAGCCAGACCAATAATCCATCTGGTTATATATAACAGCACTCTTGCTCTAGAAATGAACCTAACAGGAGGTACAGGAAGGACATGTTCTTAATTTTTGTGGTACTAGTATCAAATACTTATTGATTTCCTTCCTGAAACTAACAGTATTTAAATTGTGACCAACTTCACCAACACAGGATAACAAGTTCCATGAGCACACTGTCACACTGTCATCCATGGACGACATAAAGGAGGACTTACATTCATCTGTCTGTTTATATACTCTGTATCATCCCTCCTCCCCTCCTTGTATAATACAGAAATATCCTTGTATTTCTCTCCCTCTCTCTCCTTCTCTCTCTCTCTTCACCCATATCCCTAAACTTTGTGCCCTCAATCCCTATCTCTTCCAAACTGAAGGTTTGGAAGGTTTTACTAGTTGACTTCACATACAATTCAACACATTTAACATACTTTCTAATGCCAAAGCTTAACATTGCCCTCAGTTAAAAAGCATAATCAAAGTCAATAAATACGATTATTTCAAAGTCACGTATCCAAGAACTAATGTCTTTCCCTGGGAAATTCAAGTCTAGAGGAATCAGCTAGCTATTACACCCACAGAGAAATCCAATTTTCAAATCAGAGACTCTATAGTTAAGGCAATGAGAACACTGATAAATATTTCTTAATGGCAGTCTTTGCACGTTTTCGTTTGGAGCCACATTGTCTTTGCACTATTAAAATTCTTATTAGATTATGCCCTTGAATAGGCTTAACAACGTAAAAGCAATAAGAGAATAGCTCTAGCACACAAGAGTCTTGTGGCACAAAATAAATGCCAGTCCTTCATGAATGCTAAAAGAATATAAATGACAGCAAAGGAGAGTCACTGTGTCCCCATCTCACTTCCCTAAGTATTAGTGGCAGTTCATTGACTGCTCACATCAACCAGAGTTTCTTATCATGAAATATACAATTGTTCATGAGGACATACCATCATAAGTCATTTATAAAGAATTTCAAGATGTTTGATCATCAGACATGTAGGAAATATATTTAGCCTAATGCATGAATATGGCCACATGGCTGATCTTTTTTTTTTTTTTTGAGTAATGGTTCAGTCTCCTAGTCTAGGAATTTTAGTTATTGCTCTGGATGAGAGATTAGCTTCTGAATCTTGGAAACTAGCATGCATTCTAGTTTTATCATTAATTTCTCAACACCACTGATATTAGGTAGCATTCTGAATAATCTTCAGAGGGGACCTCAGTGACTCAAAAAATGTCCACTAGCCACTGTCACTCTGGTGTTCTAGTCAGGCAGGTTGAAGGATAACTTGGGCTCTCCACCCCCAAAATAAGACTTGTTCTCTCTGTTTAAACCACACTTGGCTTTCAAAATATACCCAGTGACTTATTCACTTTAGTTTAAGAAAAAAATTATTCAAACTCAGATATATGCAAAAATAGGATTAAAAACCTCCATATTCCTTCACTCAACTTCAACAATTATCAATTCACAGACAATGTCATTTGTTCTGAGCAGTTTCTGCATTGTGGTTTCCTACACTGTGGGTTTTGCAAATTGCATCCCACGGTTTAATGTAATATGTTTCTGTCTCCCCTGCATCTCATATAAATTAGAGGTGAGATCTAGAGATTTGATTAGATTGAAGTTAGAAGGTTTGGGGAATACTACTTTATAGGTGGCATTATGCATTTTATTCAAGAGAAATGTAATATCTGTTTGTCTTTCTTTGGGTAATGTTAGCAATTGATGATCATTGCTTAAATCTATTACTTGGTTAGGGGTTGTAAAATAGTGGCATTCTAATTCATTCGATTCTTGTTAATTTATTAACTGAAATACTCATATAAAGGGAAACTTTCTCTTCTCAACTACTGTGGTTAACCTGAATTACAGCTTATATAGGAAAAGCTGAACAAATACGGGAGTGTTTCTTTGGTTTCCCTATGTTTAAAATAATGAGTTGATTTCTTTCTACCATCCAAACCTCAACAATGTGTTATTTTTGCTTGTTTGAATTTTGTTTGTGTTCAATATCTTTATGACTCATGCATTTAGATATTTTAATGGATTTTGGTTCATGGCTGTTATTATGGTTATTAATGCTCAAATTTTGTCATCTTTGGCTAGTGGGAATCTCTTTAGGTTGGTTCTCCTGATGACTCTGGTATTATTTGGTAGTTTCCTTGCTCCTTAAGCTTTTCATGGAATATTTTTATCAAGTAGTGATGATAATGGGCTAATGAGTTATTTCATTACAGGTAGGGAATGGTGATATCTTTTAATTCTATTCAAGAGTATTCAAGAATTGTGATATTCTAATTTTATCATTCTTTCTTCAGTTATTAGTTGAAGAAATACACTCTCCATCAACTCTTTGAATATTTTGATGTATGGTTTGTACTGGAAAGGCAGGATAAATATTTTTTAATATCTTTTTATTTACTGATATTTTAGAATATTAGTTGGTTCTCTAGAAAAAGTGCCATAAGTGACTGTGGGAGATTACATTATTGACATTAATTCTTCATCCTACTTGTGTCTACATCCTTGGTATGTTACTTTTCAGTTCATTTTTAGTGGAAGCAGAAGGTTCTTCCCTTTCTTGACTTTGGGCTCAGTCATGAAATTTACTTTGGCTAAAGACATGTTAGCAGCGATTAAGCAATAAGCAACTTGACATGTGCATGTGTGGTTGGGCTTTCTTTCTTGCCTTCTCTCATTATCATAAGAAGAACATGTCTCATCAGTCTGTTGCTGACTCAACAGGATGACGGACTGCAGAGGAGTCAAGGCCAGGCAAACCCAAGCTAAAGCACCTGACCTCCAGGACGTCTACAGACATGTGAGCAAGAATCCATGATTTTTGCTCCAGCAACTGAGTTTTGGGGTGGTTTATTTCACAAGATTATTAGTAATAGATGACTGACACAGTGACCAGTGAGGATTTTATTTTATTATGAACTGGTGGATCTTAAGAGGTTTGCTGTGTTTTAATCCATTGGTTTTATTATTAGAATATCACCCAATATTTATCCAGTAGGAGTCTCTTCCAATTGCCTCCTAAATCTGTTTGATCTAACTGCAATAGTCTTTGATAACTTTATTATTTCTGTTATAATCAGATCTTCCAGGCTCATTTGTACATTTCCTGCCACAAGTTGGAGTCAACCATTTCTCCAAGAAGCCCTCTATCCTTTTAGTGTGAAGTGTTACTTAAATCCAAGAATCTTGGTGCTGGCGATGCTATTAGTACGATGCTGATCAGTTTCTAAGCTGATTCACTGGACAGAACTAGAGGTTTTTTTTTTTTAAGACAAAACATGCTGTGAGTTTTATGAATATTTCCAGTTAAAATGTAAAAATTTAAGATTATAAGGTTTTATTTAATATCTTTAATTCATAAATACATCTCTTTTCTTACATATATTTAACGATTTCAAAATAATACTGTTATTATTACTAAAATATGATTGCTGAAAATACATTGAGATTTATTTTGTAGTTATTTTTTGTTTTCACACTATATCTCCCTAGGAATTCATCACCAAATTACTATCTTTAATGATCATTTATAATAATTTTTCACTATGTGATCTAGGCACTAACTTCATGTGTTGCTAGGTGCATTTTTCCTTTGGTTCTTAAAACCTGCTGTTAGAATTCAAATTTTCCTTATAATTATGTAAAACATTTACATAGTTCTAAATAAAATGTAGGAAATAAAGTATTTTCTCTGAAGTATGGCTTCTATCCCTGATTCCTCCAACCTGCTCCCCCCTCTTAGATAATTTATATTATTTTATTTTGGGGGTTATTCTTCATTTTCAAAACTATATAATTGTATATTAATATTACACGTATTTTTTATTATATACTTTTTTACTCCCTTCATTAAATAAATGGACACATACCATATACACTTTTCTCCATGGCTAATTTGTTGTTTACTTAACAATACATTTTGGAGACCTCTGCATAGAAATATATAAAATTCCCCATTTCTTTAACAGCTGCATAGTACTCCAAAATGCAGATGAACCACAGTTTATTCAACAGTCCTCAATTGATGATGTTTGGGTTGTTTCCAGACTTTCACTATTACAACAGTACTACAATAAATGGTCTTGTGCAAAGATCTTTTGTATGTTTTCCATTTCATCTTTGGGATATAATTGTAGAAGTCATTTTGCTGACCCAAGAGTAAAGGCATAGATAATTTTGCTTCACAAGGCTGAATTCCCCCTGTACAGATTGTAGTGGTTTTGCATTCTCACCTGATTTACCCACTGTTGAATTATAGTTGTAGAGGTGGGAGCTGAGAATTACACATTTGAATGAGAGAAAAGTTCGTTAAAATAAATGCAGTACTACTTAGGTGGCATCTGCTTAACACTACTAAGATTTAAATATTAAAAACTGAGGATCTTATGCATTTTATAGTAAACATGATATCCCATTTAATTCACAAAACCGTGACACGTTTCTTCCAGTGGCTTCGCCTAAAAAACAAATGTGTTATGTTTGTTGTCGGTGGTATTCCTATACTCTCTCACAAAGAGTCAATGACATTCTCAAGTCTCTTGAATCGCAGAAAAGATTCTATTCTTAAAAGGAATTAATGTAAGTTGAAGTGGATCATATACTTAAATGTAAAAGTTAAAATATAAACGTTCTAGAATAAAATAAAGGAGAAAATCTATGCAACCTTGGTTTAGCAAAGATTTTCCAGAAAACAAAAGTACTATGCTTAAAAGAAAAACTGATAAGTTGAACTTCATTAAAATTAAAATCCTCTGTTCTTTGGAATACAACATTTAAAAAATGAAATTAAAAGCCACAGACTGTTAGAAACTATTTATACTACATATATCTGCAAAGGACTTGTATTCAGAATATATAAAACATTTTTAAAACTCAACATTAAGAATTACAAACAACCCAATTAAAACATAGGCAAAAGACTTGAATAGATATTTCACAAAAGAAGACACATGAATAGCCAAAAAGCAAATGGAAATATCCTTAATATCGTTAGTCATCATAGAAACTACGATTAAACCAAATGAGATAACAAAACACCTCCATAATAATAGCTACAATACCAAGTGTTGGAGAGGATGTGGAGCAACTAGAATTCTCATGCACTACTGGTGGGAGTGTAAGGTGGTCCAATCACTTTGGAAAACTGGCAAATTTTTTTAAACTGGAAGTTTGTACCTTTTGACTCCTTTCATCCATTTGGCCCACTCGCTAACCCCACACGACCAATCTGTTTTCTGTATCTAGGAGCTTGCTTTATTTTTTCTTTTATTTCACATATAAGTGAGATCATACAGTATTTGTCTTTCTCTGTTTGACTTATTTCACTTTAACATAATGCCCTCAGGGTCCATCTATATTGTTGAAAATGGCAAAATTTTATTCTTTTTTTATGGCTGAATACTATGCCATTGTATATATATACCACATCTTTATCCACTCATCTATCAATGTACCTTAGGTCATTTTCATATCTTGGCTATTGTAAATAACACTGCAATGAACAGGTGGCTTCATATATCTTTTTGAATTAGTGTTTTTGTTTTCTTCAGATAAATACCTAGAAGCAGAATTGCTGGATCATATGATAGTTCTATTTTTAATTTTTTGAGGAACCTCCATACTGTTTTCCACAGTGGCTACACCAATTTACATTCCCACCAAGAGTGCCAAAGCGTTCCCTTTTCTCCACATCTTTGCCAACACTTGCTATTTCTTGTCTTTTTGATGATAGCCATTCTAACAGGTGTGAGGTGATATCTCATTGCAGTTTTGATTTGCATTTCCTTGGTAATTAGTGATGTGAGCATCTTTTCATGTAACTGTTGGCCATTTGTATGTCTTCTTTGGAAAAATATCTATTCCTCTATTTTTTTTTTTTTACTTTGGTGAGGATGATTGGCCCTGAACTAACATCTGTGACCATCTTCCCCTTTTTACTGAGGAAGAGTAGTCCTGAGCTAACAGCTGTGCCAATCTTTCTCTATTTTGTATGTGGGACGTCACGGCACACGGGTTGATGGGTGGTGCATAGGTCCTCGCCTGGGATTCGAACCTGTGAACCTCAGGCTACCAAAGTGAAGTAGGTGAACTTAACCACTATGCCACTGGTCTGGCCTCTCCTCTGTCTATCTTTTAATCAGTTTTTTTTATTTTGAGCTGTATGAATTCTTTATACATTTTGGATCTTAACCCATTATCAGATATATGATTTACAAATATGTTCTCCCACTAAATAGATTGTCTTTCCATTTTGTTGATGGTTTCCTTTGCTGTGCAAAAGCTTTTTAGTTTGATGTAGTCCACTTGTTTATTTTTGCTTTTATTGCCTTTCTTTGCTTTTGGTGTCAAGTTCAAAAAATCATTGCCAAGACCGATGTCAAGGAGCTTACTGCCTATGTTTTCTTCTAGGAGTTTTATGGTTTCAGGTCTTACGTTCAAGTCTTCAATCCATATTGAGTTAATTTTTGTGTATGGTGTAAGATAGTGGTCCAGTTTCATTCTTTTGCATCATTTATTGAAGAGACGTCTCTTCCCCATCCTATATCCTGAGCTCCTTTGTTGTAAACTAATTATCTATATATATGTGGGTTTATTTCTGGGCTCTCTATTCTGTTCCATTGATCTATGTGCCTGTTTCTATGGCAGTACCATACTGTTCTGATTACTATAGCTTTGGAAAATAGTTTGAAATCAGGAAGTATGATGCCTCCAATTTGTTCTTTCTCAAGACTGCTTTGGCCATTTGGGGTCTTTTGTGGTTCTAAACAAATTTAAGGATTGTTTGTTCTACTTCTGTGAAAAATGTCATTGGAATTTGAGATTGGATTGAATCTGTAGATTGTTTTGGGTAGTATGGACGTTTTAACAATGTTAATTCTTCCAATCCATGAGCATGGAATATCTTTCCCCTTATTTGTGTCTTCAGTTTCTTTAATCAGGGCCGGCCCCATGACTTAGCTATTGGGTGCGCACGCTCCACTGCTGGCGGCCGGGGTTCAGATCCTGGGCGCGCACTGACGCACTGCTTCTCCGGCCATGCTGAGGCCGCATCCCACATGCAGCGGCTGGAAGGATGTGCAGCTATGACATACAATTATCTACTGGGGCTTTGGGGGAAAAATAAATAAATAAAATTATAAAAAAAATTTTCTTTAATCAATGTCTTACAGTTTTCAACTTTTTCAAATATATTCCTAGGTATTTTATTCTTTTTGATATAACTGGAAATGGGATTTTTTTCTTGATTTCTCTTTTTGATAGTCTGTTATTAGTGTATAGAAATGCAACAGATTTCTGTATATTGATTTTGTATCCTGCAACTTTACTTAATTCATTTATTAGTTAACAGTTGTTTTGGTAGAGTCTTTAAAGTTCTTTACATGTAATATCACATCATCTGCAAATAGAGACAGTTTTACTTCTTCCTTTCCAATTTGGATACCTTTTATTTCTTTTTCTTACCTAATTGCTCTGACTAGGACTTCCAAAACTGTGTTGAATAAAAGTGGTGAGAGTGGGCATCCTTGTCTTCTTCTTGATCTTAGAGGAAAAGCTTTTAAATTTTCATCATTGAGTATGATGTTAGTTGTGGGTTTGTCATATATGGCCCTTATTATGTTGAACTACCCACTACACCCACTTTGTTGAGAGTTTTTATCATAAATCAATGTTAAATTTTGTCAAACGCTTTTTCTGCATCTATTGAGATGATCACATGATTTTTATCCTTCATTTTGTTAATGTGGTGAATCTCATTGATTGATTTGTTGGTGTTGAACCATCCTTTCATCCCTGGAATAAATCCCACTTGATTGTGGTGTATGATCCTTTTAATGTATTGTTGAATTTGGTTTGATAGTGTTTTGTTGAGGGTTTTCACATCAATATTAATCAGGGATATTGCTCTGTCTAGTTTTTCTTGTAGTGCCCTTGTCTGGTTTTGATATCAGGATAATGTTGGCCTCGTAAAAGAGTTTGGAAGTGTTCCCTCCTCTTCAATTTTTTGGAAGAATTTGAGAATGATTGGTATTAATTCTTCTTTGAATCTTTGGCAAAATTCACCAGTAAAGCCATCTGGTCCTGGACTGTTGTTTGTTGGGAGGTTTTTTTGATTACTGATTCAATCTCCTTACTAGTATTTGATGTGTTCAGATTTTCTGTTTCTTCATGATTCATTCTTGGAGGGTTATATGTTTCTAGAAGTTTATCCTTTTCTTCTTGGTTGTCCAATTTGTTGGTGTATAATTGTTTGGAGTAGTAAAATTTTTATAGCAAAATATACAGTTACCTTTGACTTAAAATTGCACTTCTAAGTATTTACCCAAGAGAAATAAAAAAATTTGTTCACAAAAAATACGGAAATGTACATAGCAGTTTATTCATAGTAATTATAAACTGGAAACAACCTAAGAGTCCTTAAGCATGTGAATGGATAAATAAATTATATATTCCTACAGTGGAAAACTACTTAGCAATTAAAAGAATTGAAATATTGATATATACAACCATACATTTGAATTTCAAATACATTTTGCTAAGCAAAAGAAAACTACTACAAAAGAGTAAGTACTTATGAATCCATTTCTCTGATATTGTAAAAAAGATAATCTAACCTTTAGTAAGAGAAAGCAGAGAAATTGTTGCCTGGGGCTGGGATTGAGGGGATTTTGAGAATATGGAAGTGCTCTATACCTTGATTTGTGATGGGTTTACGTGAGTGTATACATTTTTAACAGTTATCAAACGATATACTTAAAGTGGGCACAGTTTGTTGTATATGTTATATCTCAATAAATGTGATTAAAAATGTTTCAATAAAAATGTTCTCTCTTATTTGAGAGACCACACTTATTTGTGTGCCATTGAGTGGTCAAGTCAAAATGAAGGCCACTGAAGGGCAAAATCTACAATTTTTAGATAGTAGGTAAACACAATGTCAGATGAATGAATCAATGAATGCATGAATGAATTATTAATTTGATTACCATTGATATTATGCGTTTGGAAATTATAAAAGTGTCTACTGAAAAAGATATCCATTCATACAGTGATAAAAAGAGACTTGTAGTGGCTAAGCTAGTATCAGACATAATAGACTTTATGTCAAAAACTGTTACAAAGACAAAGAAAGACATATTGATAGAGGGTTAATTCATTCAGAAGATATAACAATGCTAAACATATATACATCAAACAACAGAGCCCAAAAAGATATGAAGCAAACATTGACAGATTTGAAGGGGAGAAATAGACAGTTCAACAATAATAGTTGGAGACTTCAATAGCTCACTTTCAATAATGGGTAGAACATTTAGATGGAAGATCAGTAAGGAGATAGAAGACTTGAACAACACTATAAACCAACTATAGCCTAACATATATACACTACCCTACCCAACAAGCATAGAATATACATTTTTCTCAAGTGCATGTAGAAAATTCTCCAGAGTAGACTATATGTTAAGACACAAAACAAATCTCAATAGAACAGACATAGCATTTTTTCTGACAACAATGGAGCTAGAAGTGGAGCTAGAAATCAATAACAGAAGGAAAATTGGAAAAGACAGAAGTATGAAGAAATTAAACAACACACTCTTAAATGACCAATGGGTCAAAGAGTAAATCACAAGGTAAACTAGAAAATACTAAGAGATGAATGAAAACAAGAGCATAACATAAAACTTATGGGATACAGCAAAATCAGTGGTCAGAGGAAAATTTATAGCAGTAAAAGCTTATGTTGAAGAAAAAAAAGATCTCAAATCCATAACCTAACTTTACACCTTAACAGCCTAGAAAAAGAAGAGCAAACTAAATCCAAAACTAGCAGAAGGAAGGAGATAATAAAGATCCAACAAAATTGACAATTCTTTAGCTAGACTGACAAAGAACGAAAGAAGATGCAAATAACCAAAATCAGAGATGAAAGTGGGAACATTACTACTGACCAAACAGAAATAAAAAGATTATAAGAGAATACTATGAACAAAGGTACACCAACAAATTAAATAATCTCAATAAAATGGACAAATTCCTAGAAACATACAAATTACCAAAACTTACTCAAAAAGAAATAGGAAATATGAACAGACCTATAACAAGTAGAGATTGAATCAATAAAAAAATTTCCCAACAAGAAAATTCCAGGACCAGATGGCTTCGCTTGTGAATTCTACCAAACATTTAAAAAATAATTAACATAAATTCTTCTCAAACTCTTACACAACGAAGAAGAAGGGGAGGAAAATGAGGGAGAGGAGGCAGAGGAGGAAGACTTGTAACTCATTGTATGAGAAAAGCATTATACTGATACCAAAGCCAGATAAAGATATTACGAGAAAAATTATTGCAGACTATATACCTTATGATTATAGACACAAAAATCTTCAACAAAGTACTAGCGAACTGAACCATCAAATACTATATTAAAAAGATTAGACACTGTGATCAAGTGAGATTTATCCCAGGAATTCAAAGGTGGTTGAACATAAGAAAATCAATCAATATAATACATTGCATTTGTGGAACAAAGGGCAAAAAAAAAAATATGATTGTCTCAATTGATGCAGAAAAAACATTTGACAAAGTCAACAGTCTTTATGATAAAAATATCAGAAAAACTAGGAATAGAAGGGAACTTCTTCAACGTGATAAAGGGCATTTAGTACAAACAGATAAACATCATACTCAACAGTGAAAGACTGACACCTTTTCTCACAAGATTTTGAAGAAGACAAGGAAGCCAGCTTTAACCATTGCTATTAAACATTGTACTGGATGTTCTAGCCAGAGCAATTAGGCAACAAATCAATCAATCAATCAGTAAAAGACTATCAATAAAATATCAATCAATAAAAGACATAAAAATTAGAAAGAAAGAAATAAGACTATCCCTATTTGTAGATGACACAATCCTACAAGGATAAAATCCCCCCAAATAAAAAAAAAGCTACTAGAGCTAATAAATGAATTCAGCAAAACTTCGGGGTATAAGATCAATACCCAAAACAGTTGTGTTTCCATACTCTAGCAATGAACAATCAAAAAAAGAAGTTAGTAAACAATTCAACTTATAATAATGTCCAAAAGAATAAAATAACTAGGAATAAATTTAACTAAGGAGGTGAAAACTTATACACTGAAAACTACAAAACATCGTTGAAGGAAATAAAAAAACACTTCTATAAATAGAAAGACATCCCAAGTTCATGGATTGGAAGACTCCATATTGTTAAGATGTCAATACTACCCAATGTGATCTACAGATTCAGTGCAATCCCTATCAAAATTCCAACACCTTTTTTGCATAAATGGAAAAGCTGTTCCTCAAATTCATATGGAATTGCAAGGGAATCCCAAATAGTCAAAACAATCTAGAAAAAAACAAAATTAAAGGAATATGGCTTCTGATTTCAAAACTTACTAAAGGCCTATGGTAATCTAAATATTGTGGTTATGGCATAGGATGGACACATAGACCAATGGCATAGAATTGAGAGTCTAGAAATAAACTCATACGTCTCTGGCCAATTGATACGTGGCAAGGTGCTAAGACAATTCAATGGGGAAAATAACAATCTCTTCGATAAATGGTGCTGGGACAAGTGGATATTCACATGCAAAATAACGAAGTTAGACTCCCTCGCCTACCTCACACAATATACAAAAATTAACTTAAAATGAGTCAATGATCTAAATATAAGAGCTAAAATCCTAAAACTTTCAGAAGAAAGATAAATCTTCGTGACCTTGGACTTGGCGATGGATTCTTCGATATGACACCAAAAGCCTGAGCAACAAAAGACAAAATAATTTAATTGGACGTCATCAAAATTAAAAACTCTTGTCATCAAAATTAAAAATCTGTTTTATTTAAAAAGTGAAAAGACAATCTAAAGAATGAGAAAAAATATTTTCAAATCATATATCTGAGAAGGGCAGAATACATGAAGAACTCTTACAATTCATCAAGAAATAGAAACAATCCAATTTAAAAATTGGCAAATCCCTGAAGAGTTACTTCTCTAAAGAAGATATACAAATGGCCGACAAACATCTGAAAAGATGCTCACTGTTATTAGCTGCTAGGGAAAAGCAATCAAATCCACAGTGAGTTACCACTTCACACTCAGCAGAATGGCTATAGTAATAATTTTTTTAAAAAGGAAAATGATAAATGCTGTTGAGGATGTGGGAAAATTGAAATCTTCATATATTGCTGGTGAGAATGCAAATTGATGCTGTCACTGGAAAGCAGTTTGGTGGTTCCTCAAGAAAGTTCAACATAGAATTGCCATAAGACCCCACAATTCCCTTCTCAAATCGAAAATAGGTACTCAAACAAGCACAGAACATGTACACTTATATTCATAGCAGCAGTATTCACAATAGCTAACATGTAGAAACAGTCCAAATATCAATCAATGGGTGAATGAATAAACAAATTGGTATATACATAGAATATTACTCAACCATAAAAAGGAATGAAGTATTGATATATGCTACAACATGGATGAACCTCCAAAACATGATGCTAAATATAAAATCCACAGAGCCAGAATGCAGATCAGTGGGTGCCAGGGGCTAGAGGGAAAGGAGAATTAGGAGAAATTGCTTAATGGGTAAGGGGCTTTACTTTGGAGTGATGGAAATGTTTTGTAATACATAGATTTCACAACATTATGAATGTACTAAATGTCACTGAATTGTTTACCTTAAAAATGGTTAATTTTATGTTATGGGAATTTCCCCTCAACATATTTTTTAAAAATATCTACTTATCTGTTCATCCAATACTTTCCAGCTGATTCTCATACTCTGAAAATATGTGAATAGTTTGATGCCGGTAAATTTCTTTTTTGTGTGTGTGAGGAAGATCAGCCCTGAGCTAACATCTATTGCCAATCCTCCTTTTTTTTTTTCCCTCTTTCTCCCCAAAGCCCCAGTAGATAGTTGTATGTCATAGTTGCACATCCTTCTAGTTGCTGTATGTGGGACACGGCCTCAGCATGGCCAGACAAGTGGTGCATTGGTGCATGCCTGGGATCCAAACCCGGGTTACCAGTAGTGGAGCGGGCGCACTTAACCGCTAAGCCACGGGGCCAGCCCCGCCGGTAAATTTCTAAGTGGATGAATAAGAATAAAGTATTCAGCTTCCTTGCTCACCTATTTTTTTCCTTATTACTTATTGAGCACTTATTTTTATCTCTCAAGTTATAGAGGGTCATAATATAGAGAATATGTAGAGAAAAATTTACAGTTTAGTGGGGAAGATAGAATTTGTACACGTGTACCTTTGTTTCTTTGTCTTTGTCTATAACAGTTTAGAATTTGCTCTTTATCTATAACTATTTAAAAAATTAAAAAAAATTTTAAACTATTTAAAATTTGCTATTTTAAAAATCAGATTGTATTTTGACTTATGAAAACCTAGAATAAAAGATCTTTGAGGTTTTGATGGTTTGATGTAAGCAGATTTGAATATTTCTTGCCCTTTGCTACTCTAAACTGACAATGGGTCTTTGATACTCTGAAATATTCTCAGAATCCTAGAACCTTGTTGAGCCCCTAAATCTCACTCAGCCAACATTCAAAAATAAACTTTCATTTGTACCAGCTTGCTTAATTATGATTCTCATTTAGTGTGGGAACAAGAAGGTAATCTTATTGTTGCTTGCCATATTTTGGTTGCTTTTGAGTGGATTTGTTTGAGGTAGCATGCTAAATTTTAGTTATTTTTGCATAAATTTACATTAGAATGCATGCTAAATTTACATAATGTCATGCATGTTAAATTTAGTCTATTACTATTTTAGTAATACTATATCATGCTATTGAAAAGCAAACTTAGACTTTTAGAGGAAAATCTAAGGATAGATGAGCAAGAAAAAATTTTCTCATTCCCAAGAGGGAGTGAAAGAAACAATGCAGCTCTCAAAACAAGAAAACCAACCAAAGAACAACAAAAACAACAGAAAGAAAAGCATAGAGAAATATCCAAAGTTTGCTTTATTTAGTTCATTCTGAAGTAGTATGGGCTTTATATTTGGTGAGGGTGAAAGAATCCCACATAACAGACAATGTTACCTACAACCTAGTAACACAGTACATCCCATTACCTCCACTAAGGCCACGGAGAGCTTTGACCTTGATGATTCACTCCATTGCTATACCTATTTTTAATTTCTAGGGAATTGGCTATATTAAACTTTTTATTTGATGAACATGATTCAACCAAAAAAAGTTACCTAACAGGGAAGAACAGCCAACAAAATATTTTAAAGAACACTTAGTGAATGCCTTTTTATGTACCAGACCTATTTTGGCTTAAAACATAACTTCCATCATCTCTTTGAGTCCTTGCCACAGTATTACGTAGTAGACACTATCACCATGTGCTTGGCAGGTCTTGAGCAGAGTACATGTTGGTTGAATACATTTAGAATGGATTATCCCCACTTTACAGATGAAGATGCCTATGCTTGGAGGGGCTAAGTCACATGCACAGGGCCCACTCACTGTCAGTGACAGAGCCCGGTTTCAGAATCATATCAATCTGCTGACAAAATTATATTCTTAGCTCCAAAGCCTAAGAGTCTTTTCATGCCTGACAAGTCGAGTAGACCTCTATTTTTCTTTGGAACAGATCTCTATAATCAATGATATGGGAACAATTAGTCCCTTCTTTAAAAGAACAGGTTGAGCTCCAGCGTTTACTCTAAAATTGCCAGCCTTGCAAATAGTGTCAAGTATCATTTAGCCACAAACGTTCTTTTTGGGCTGCTCTGTGCATATTTTATGAAGTTGTCCCTACTTTTCCTTCAGCCCTTAAATGCGTAGAGAACTTAAATTAAGAAAACATTACCAACTGAATGCCAAAATTGCGAAGAGGTTAAGAATGCCTATTGGATTCCCAGACAGAGGAGAGGTCTATCCTCCTGAAGTGGCTGAAGCCATACCAAATTCTTATAGTTCTGAAAAAGTGGAGTTTGGGGAAGAGAGGAATGTGGAGCTGTTCTATGGCCTCCAGGTTTCCTTCACATGTTTTGGTTTCCTGTGGGAAAGCCTAATCTGTTTCCAGTTACGAAACTCAAAGGATAACTGTAGTAAAATTGTGACTGCACTTTTTGGACACTCTACTGAGTGACCCTAGTCTTAAAGCATTCTGGACACATATAATAAAAGTTAGAGATGTAGGAGTGGTTCCAGAGCTAGTACCAGGCTCTCCAAGGGAACTTTCTCAAAGAAGAGAGCATCTATCTTATGACATCTATAGGAAGATGCAGAGATGCAGCTTTATAATTTGTATGTATTTGTAATATTTATATAATACTTTATAAATGGATATATTTTAATATAATGTAATATTACATGTATATATCTGAGTCCATAAACATATAAAATCTGTAATATTTTATAAACGTTTTTTAGAGACAGTACATACATAAGTGCCAGGTGATTTCATACCCAGGGCCTCATCATAATTCATGTCAACACTCTGGTGTGGACTTCTTCAAAAAGGGCAATCGTCACTTCACCTCATAATCCAAAAGCACTATTTTTAACAATACTAAGGTTATTCTCATATTCTATTAACTTTCCTTATAAAAATTGGACCTCAGAAAAAAATCCATGGGGAAAATTGATAATATTTTCTGTCGATGAAGCAAGGATATTATTACCTATGCATGGACAGTAGGAAGAGAAGAGGGGCAACAAGCACTTTTTCTCAATGTGTCTTTTTCTCTTATCATAATAACAATTAATAATAAAATACTAAGGGGCCGGCCCTGCGGCTTAGCAGTTAAGTGCTCGCGCTCCGCTACTGGCTGCCCGCGTTTGGATCCCGGGTGTGCACCGACGCACCGCTTGTCCGGCCATGCTGAGGCCGTGTCCCACATACAGCAACTAGAAGGCTGTGCAACTATGACATACAACTGTCTACTGGGGCTTTGGGGGAAAAAAAAGGAGGAGGATTGTCAATAGATGTTAGCTTAGAGCCGGTCTTCCTCAGCAAAAGGAGGAGGATTGGCATGGATGTTAGCTCAGGGCTGATCTTCTTCACAAAAAAAAAAAAAAAATAAAAGAAGGAGGCTCTTTCCAAAAAATAAAAAATAAAAAAATAATAATAAAATACTAAGAACTAGTTACTTTGGCAATATTATAACAAAAAGATTCAGCTATTTACCCTGACTTGAATCTTTGTTCGTATCAGAGTTGCACTATATTTTAGTATTAGGAAGCAAGTAGGCTATATTATTATCTTTCATCATCTAGTTAGTCAAAGTACAAATACCAATATGGCCCAGATTAAATAAGCAAGTCACCACCCAAAAATGGTGAGGACACGAAGTTTGAACCCTAGACAAGGGTTCCCTGCTTCAGCCTAGATTCTCTTCGTTAGTAAGCAGCAGGAAACTGGCTGTCTCCCCAATAGCCTGTGAAAGGCGAGCTGCTATCCGTATAACAGACAAGTCTCTCACATTTTAAATTGGTAAAAATTAACAACTCCACTTGTACCCACTTCAAACTCTAACGGAAATATCATTTCACAATGAAATGTTTTGCCTTTATTTCTCACATTCGTGTTGGATTGAAAAGTGTGTCCTGAGTTTGTCAAGAATTTCAAGATTTCAGGCATGAAAGTAAATCATGTCTGTAGGAAAGAAGCTAAAAGTCTCAGATTCTTGTCTTTCGTCTGGTTCTTTCTCAAAAATATGAATCATCAAGGAAGATATTTTTCTTTTATTCCTTGAAATTCATTAACATAATTTTAGATTAACAGAAAAGGGACAAGAAGTAGCATGGTGGCTCTTTTGGTCATTTTATGTAATTTTAGAAATCACTGTTTTTCATTATAAGATATAACAATCATTTATGCCAGAATTAACTTCTAATTTTGTAGTATCCCTGAGATCTCCTTGGTAGATATCATTAATCATAAAAGTAAGACAAAGGTCTTTTGTATACCACTGGAGCGCTATAACACTAACAAATAGGCAGGATTATTTAAAACTCATTTTGAACAGCAAATATTATACCAGGCTCTACATCTCTGCTGTTTGTTTGCTTTGCCTTTTTGGTGCTGGTTTATATTGTAGGGGTAGGATGAGTGATCTTAGCAGGCATAATGAAATGTAGTTTTGTGAGAGTAACCATCACGCTCATTCTTGGTTTAAAAAAAAGAGAAAAACTTGTGTTTAAGAATCATCTGGGTAGCAAGTTCAAAATGTGGATTTCCACGCTCTATGCCCATACATTTTGTGTAAGGAGGGGCAGGAACTTGAATTTTAAAATAGTATACCCAGGTGATAAGGAGGAAGGTCCAGACCACATTGGTTTTTCTTTGTGTGTGTGTGAGGAAGATTAGCCCTGAGCTAAGATCCGTTGCCAATCTTCCTCTTTTTGCTGAGGAGCATTGGCCCTGGGCTAACATCCTGCCCATCTTCTTCTACTTTATATGGGACGCCGCCACAGCGTGGCTTGACCAGCAGTGCGTCGGTCTGTGCCTGGCATCCGAACCTGTGAACTCCGGGCCACCAAAGCCGAGCACGAGAACCTAACCACTATGCCACCAGGCCGGCCCCCAGACCACATTTTGAGAGTCATTGTCTTAAGGCTTCCTCCAATCCCAAATTTCTTCTTTTCCTATGACTGCTAGAAATGTACCACACTTGGCATGAATAGGTAGGCCATATTTTCCTGGGTGTTATTGCTCTATTTATAGAAGCTGTTAAGATTTATCCAGTACCTTGATGGCAGAGGGATGACGAAAATTGAGGAGCTTTGCATAGTCAAACCAAGTTCCACGTCTTTTAAATAAAACTAATAAATTATAAACAATTCATAAGAACTCATTGCCCTGCAAGATTTTAAGTTCAATATCTGAATAAAAAGAGGCCTCTTTATGGCAAGTTTATTTAATAACTACAATGATCTTTTCTCTGATAGTGCACCCACAGAAATGATTTTTTACTGTCATTTCCACACATTTTTACCAGCATTAAGTGGAAAAATTGCTCACACTAATAAGGAGGCATGCATAAATATTGTATAAAATTCTTATTTAAAATTAAGAACCTCTCTTCAGCAGCAGCACTCAAAGAAAAAAAATCATCCCTATGTCTAGTCAAAAAAAAAAAAAAAAAAACTCCTAGAATCATTTCAAGCACAAAACCGTGTCTAGCTCTTAAGAAAAAAATTGACAGTAGCCATAAGGAAGGAAGTTAAACATATTTTTTTCCCAAAATATAGTTACCCAATTATAGCAGCTGAAAGACAGAATGGCATTTCCACTACTGCTTCAACGATTGTCATTCTACGTCATACAGAGGCTTCTTAGTTGAATGAGGTACAATTCCCTGTAGCTAGAGATGAGTGTTATGCCAAAAATATCTCTCCACTGGATCTGCCTACTAGAACAAATCGTGGGCTCTCCTCCTCCGCACAATGGTTCTAGAGAAACTCCTGGCATGTAATCTTTTCCTCAAGGCAGCTTCTTTACCTGTAGTTCATCAAATGACTCCGTTCCCTTTCATGTATACTTGAACAAACAACGTTAAAAAGTGGAGTTTTAAGAGATGGATAATAATTCAGAAAATAAAATTATTTTAGTGGCAAATGACCTTTAGAAATAGGAATTTAACAGTTAGGAAAATGAGATTCTAGTTATATGCATATGTGTGTATATATATGTCTATATGTATATATATATACATATCTACATATTGTATATGTCATATAATAAATGTATCACTATTTTAATTTTAATTTTTAATTTAGAGATAACAAACCTATAGTAAGTTACACAAAATGACCTAATCTTAAATGTTCAGTTCAATAATCTTTACATGTATTTTAACAATTTTTACCTGTGTAAAGTAAAACCAGATAAAGAATATTTTCATGACATTTTATTATTTTTATCATTATATATTAGTTCTGTCTGCTCTTGAACTTTGTATAAATAGAATTACACAATATATATTCATTTGTGTCTGGCTTATTTCACTCAGCAAAATATCCTTGAGATTCAATTATGTTTTTTAGTGTACCAGTAGTTTATTTTTTACTGTTGCATTGTATTTCATTTTATCAATTTATCACAATTTGTTCACTCTACTGAAGAACATTTGGGTTGCTTCCATTTTGGGGTTATTATCAATACAACTGCTATGGGTATTCTTGTACAGCTCCTTTCGTGGAAATATGCTCTCATTTCTTTTGGACTTATACTTTGGAATAATGGAAGTGCTGGGCCATTGGGTTTGGTTTCAAACATTTCTTTTCAAGTGGGTTCATGTTAATCCAGGTTCTCCAAGAGGCAGACAGTAAAATGGGATTAAATGTACAAAGATTTTACTAGGGAAAGCACATGTGAGAGAAAGCAGAGAGAGCTAGGGAAGGCTGAGAGAGCTGTCAAGGGGCAATGCAAGTCTGAGTCGCTCGTGAAGAATGGGGAGAAGGGAGGTTTGGTGGAATAATCTTAGACTTCTGTACAGTCTGAGGGAATTTTGGCAAGGCTATCAGGGAGGCTACTTGTAGTTGGAGATTTATAAGGCACATTCTCACGGCTCCCACATGCTCTGTCCAGAAATGTATGAGAATTCTAGTTGTCTTATAGCTTTACCAACATTTGGTATTGCCAATTTTTTTAATTTTAGCTATACTGGTGAGTGCATAATGGAATCTCATCATAGTTTTAATTTGCATTTTCCTGATGAGTAAACATCTTGATTACTTTTTCAGATGCTTAGTGGCCACTTTGCTATCATCTTTTGGAAAGTCCCTGGTCAAGTGTTTTGTTCAATTTTTGGATTATATTGGATGCTTTTTTGTTGTTGATTTGTAGGAGTTCTTCATATGTTTTAGATATGAATCTTTTATATATATTATCAATATCTCATCTCATCTATCATGTCCCTATTTATTTTCTTAATGGTATATTTTTGATGACAAGGGGTTCTGAATTTTGGATAAGCCCTATCAATCTATGTTTTCCTTTAATGGCTTGTACTTGTGTTCTGTTTAAGAAATTTTTGTCCATACCAAAGTCATGAGGATTTTTTTCCTGTATTTTCTTCTAGAAGCTATGTAGTTTTACCTTTCATATTTAGACATATAACTCATCTCAAATTAACTTTTGGTTATCATGTGAGGTAGGGGATCAAGGTTCATTTTTTTCCCCATGGATATCCAATTGCTCCAGCACCATTTATTGAAAAAACATATTTTCCCTATTGAACGTCATTGGTATCTTTGTTATAAATCAAGTAAACATTTATTTAGTAAATACTATATACTAATCATCATTTTAAATGCTTTATAAATAACTAATTTAATCTGCATAAAATACTTACAAAGGCAATTCTACTACACCTACTTTATAAATGAAAAAACAGAAGTACAGAGAGGTTAAGTTAGTGGATGTCACTTAGCTGACGAGTAGCAAAGCTGGGATTCAAACATAGCCCTTCCAACTCCAGGGCCTATGTGCTTCACCATTACCCCACGCCAAATTTTAGGTGGCCCGAATTCTAAAATTTATGAAAATTCATGTAATAGACTACTATAAATTGTCTAGAGATGGTTTATATAGTTATTTTATAAGGTAATTGACAAGAGATGAGTTTCTAAGCTATATGATAGTTTATAAGGAATTAAATTATACAGATATAAACAAGGTGCCTAACCTTTCTGAATTTTAAAAGGTTGTAAAAGTGTTTATGAATCCTTAACAAGTGTAAAGTATTTTATAAGATTAGCAAATTAAAAAATATATAAGGCGAAGTTCATAAATGTAAACGGCATATGATATTGCACCCTTTGAGAATGGGGACAGCATTAAAGCAACCAAAATATTTCAAATATTTCTAAAGAATTAGTATTGAGCACACATGATATGTAACATACATGGAAACACAGAGATAAATTAATCATATATCCTTTTCTTAAGGAACTCATGAATCTGTGAAATTGTATTTTACATCATCAGCTATGCATGTCTAAATTAGTTTGGGAACATTAATGGGAACCAGGAATAAAAACTTTCAAGCCAAAGTAAAAACATTTCTACCCATGCGAAGGAAGAAAAGAGAGTTTTGCCTTAAGAGGGTACACTGTATCTTTCGAGAAGGAGGAAGCAGTTAGCAGTTCTTGATTAGGAGTTAGTGGAGAAATAGGCCTTTTTTAATGTAACGTAATCTTTTAATAATACTTATTATATTCTAAATATAAAACTAGTATATGTGTCTTGTATATAATCATGTAAATTTAAGTATAAAGAAGAAAATAGTACACATTTGTATGTAAATCCACCACTTACTGTTACTATTTTGTTGTATTTTCTTCCAGCAATTATACATTTATATTTAAATAGGCATACACGCCTACATATATACACATATAAATACACATACACACATACATATCCCTTTTAAAACAAAATTGATAAATACTCTCTATATAGTTGGAAGTTGGCTTTTTTCACTTAGTATTATCTCACGAGCATTATAAACTTCAAAACTGAGGTTTTAAAATAAGCATATGATAGAACATTAGACAGCTCCAATTAATCTTTACAATATGCTTTCACTGTTTCTATTGAATTCCTATGAATTCTCAGAATTTTAGACTCCTACACATTCCAAACAGTATAAAATGCCTTCTAAATATAAATAATTTACAGAGTATTCATATTTCCTTATTAGTATAACAACCAAACTTAAATGAAAATACAGAAGTCCTATGTTATGGGCCTGCACAGAATTTATTAACCTGTGAAACGACATGAGAACTCATTATAATTCAGAAATGTATATTTTTCTAGTACAGTGATTCCCAACATGGTGTCTCTGGTCTCCTAGGGGCTCCATGAAATAGTAATGAGAGCCTTGAGCTATTTTCAGTATTTCAAATAGCTGAATGTAAATCATATATTTACCTACAACAAAGCAAAATGCCAAAACGGCAAAAATTTTACAACTCAGTGTGGTAACACTGGTTATCTGATACTAATCCAAAGATTTGATTGGCTGTTACATCTTTTTGATCAACTGAAAAGGAAAATAAGTTAATTATTAGTTAATAAATTTAATGTTTGGTGGACAAAAGCTTTTAATATATGGAAGACATGCAGGAATTTTCATTTTTTACAAAAATCTGTTATTGGTGGTGAAAACAGTCATACATGTAGTTTTAAACCATATCTTCCCACATCTCATTGAATTTAAGACCCATTAATTATGAGATACATTCTGATATCAGAGACATTCACCCGTGAGACACAAGGCTGATAACAATTGTCAGATACTTTCAATTATGAGTCATATCTTAATTTCAGAGATGACAAAATGTATGGCCTAGAAATCAAGGTTGCCAATATCTGTACTCTCCATGTTGTTAGAACAATAACTTTATTAAAACTATGGCATGTACCCTGGAATTAAACTAATGAATTAAATATATCAATGGCAGTAAAATTCACAATATCTCACTTTTAATTAATAGAAGAGATGGATTTGCATAGTGAAACTTCCGAGTTCCTCCTGTTGTAGTTCCCCTGCACAGATATCATCTGAGCTCGCTTCACACCACTACAGAAGTAGCTTGATTAAATGCCCAGCAGGGAACAAGACAAACGCTGGGAGCCATGTAATTGGACTATTTTATTTCTAATAGATTTTTTAACCCATGCAACAATGCTGTTTTTCAAACGAGTGTATCTTTTGTTTATAACACTATAGGTATTGAGAAGATCAAAATATGTGTTTATGGAAATGTTTACATACTATTTCTCCCATTTAATGAATGAGGAACCTGAAGCTCAGAGAGGATAAAAGACCTACCTAAGGTTGCCCAGCTAGTTAATACCCAAGTCAAAACAAATATTGACCAATTTTGCCTTATCAATGTATTTGTGAATGCCTCTTACTTATTACTTGATAAGCTTATTCTTTTCAATAAAATACTAGAGTATTCCCTCTAGCAAAATAAACTGAGTTATTAAAGCAGGCATGCATTCTTTTAACAACAATAATAAAAGGATAATGCTGTTTTGTTTTAATCTACTTATTTGGTATTGGAGCTTTTTGATACCTACTCAGTGTTGTTGATCTGTGTCTATTCAACAGTAACAATGCAGCCTTTTTGGGGGTTTTATTGCCCCTAACAACCTAAAGTTCCAACTTAAGCTAAAATATCACATCTTTAATATTGAATTGTAGTTCACAAATTGTGATGAGGCCTAGGCCTACTATTGATTGGTAGGACAGTCGTAGATAGTAAAGTAGGTCAGTAGACAATTTTTTCCAGAATATATCCACATATTGTCAGCTGTATGGTAGTTATGTCCATTTAATTTTTACTTCCATTATAAAATTGTCAATAAATATTTGTACTTAATGTTTTTATATCGTGTGTTTGCACGAACCTTTTTAAAACCTTTTTTAGGCAATAGCTATTATGAATAACAGTAAGAGGATTATTTTTATGCTGAGATATATTTTTAACGCAAGTATGCGTATTACTTTGATATGAATAAAAGTCATAACAATCAATGCCGATCATATAAAGATATAGACATTACATGAGTTTTCAGTTTACACTGTATACTGTAGCAGAATTTTGAGCAATATCATGTTGGAGATGGTTAATGCCAAGACTCAAAGACTTTTTGGTCCATTTTACCCTATTTAGTTAGACTCACTACAGCAGATGCTTCTTATGTGTAGTTCATTCCTCCTGGCCTCACTCGTTACTAGGGCTTTGGGCAACTTGTTCCAGTGCCAATTATATGGTAACTAATACTGAGGTGACTGGGCAACTCCACACAGGACAACCTGACAGTGTCTTGCATCATGCCTTCTCCACTTTTTTCACCTCTAACCAGATGCTTCTCTACTGACTTGGAGGTTTGAGGTCCCAGGAATCCACTCCATGTCCACATATGTGCAACCTAAAAATACAGCATAAATACTTCTCCATTCCCTAAAAGGATGGACTGTCATGAGAGGTAAGTGTTTATTGTCTTTCAGAAGAGGGCCACGTAGACTCAAGCAATTTGCCATGCTTAATTCTGAGTGACCAGCTGGATAATGCATATTCTATTTGTTTCTCCTGTTTTTCCCTCCATAAACCCCACTTTTCCTTACTCCTCCTCCCTGGGATGCACTCCCTTAGAAAGTATAAGCACATGAGCCTTTTCCTAAAGCTCTATTTTCTGGAAAAACCAGCTAAGATAGTGACTATGCATCCTGGATTACCTGTTGTGCATGTAAATAGTGTAATTAAAGATTGGGCTTCCTTTCATATTCAAAAATGTCCTGGTTTGTGTAATCAATACTATGAGTATTCCATTTCTAGTGCTAATGAGAAGTGTGCTTTGATTAAGGCAACCAAATAATTCTAGACTTCCAACTACTCATGTGCCTAGCAGAGTAGCTAACATATAATGGAACTCAGTAAGTATTCGATTGAGTAAGAAAATCAATTATTAAATTCCGTTGAATTAGATAGTGTTTAATACAGCATATGATATATAATAATTTAATCAATTATAATTATCTAATTAAGTAATATACAAGATAATATAATTAGATAGTAATAATATAATTAGATAATAACTAATAATCAGAAGGCATGATATATAAACCAAAGGACAGTGCTTGCCAGAACATATTTAAGGAGAGAGTAACTGTTGGAAAAAGAGAGTCATGGAATTTGGGGACTGGTTGGATGTAGGAATTGAGGAGAAAGGAGGAGTTGAGGAGATAATGCTCAAGTTTCTGATTTTGGCAACTAGATAGTTATAGGTGTAATTAACTAACAGGGACAACAGTAGGAGAAAGAGATGGTGGGGGGAAATTCATAAGGTACATACTAGACATTTTAATTTTAAAGTTCTAGTGGAAAATGGCAGAGAATATGTTCCATGATACTTGTCTGAGCTCAGAAGAGAGATCAAGATTTGAGGTAAGTTTTTGAGTGTCACTTATTTGTAGGGGGTATGGGTATTAAAACTGTGGGTATAGAAGACATCTCCCAGGGAAAGTGTAAAGAATAAGCAGAGACGCCCAGGGATAAAACTCTGAAAGACTCATTTCTGAAAAGGAGGACAGAGCAGCTTTTGAAGGCATCAAAGAAAGCTAGAAGAAAGGACAAAAGAGATTCAGGAGCTGATGGATCCACACTCAAAGTGGAAAGATGTTAACGAAGAAACCAATAAAAAAATTGGGGTGTTTTTGGAGTGATCAACTAAAATGAAAAATTAACACAGAGAATTAACTTAGAAGGTTACTGATGACCTTATAGAGAGAAGATTTTCTTTATAGTAAGCACAAAAGTGTTACTGCTATGGTTTGTGAATACAAAGAGGGAAAACAGCAAATCTGAATTTAGAACTACACTTTCAAAGCCTTTAGATGTGACAGCAAGCAAAGCAACAATGCAGTAACTAGATGAGGATAATAGGTCAGAGGAGGGTTTCTCTGGTTATTTTAGGATGGGAACTATGAATTTATTTATTAACTGAGAACAAATAAGTAAATGAGGAGAGTTGAAGATTTGAGAGAATGAAGGAAAAATTACCGAGGTAGTTTTGGAGAGAAGAAAATAAGGTGGGATTAGAGCAAAACTGAAGGGATTAGCCTGAGAACAAGGCAACTTTTTCTCAGATAAAACTGAGGTAAAGAAGAATGTGCATGGTGCTATAAATGTAGATTGGAAATGAAGTGGAGAAGCTGAGAGTTTTACAGGTAGTGCTTTTAATTTTCATTAAAGTTATCCTGTTCAGACCTGGCTTTATTGTCTATAGACTATTTATTTTCAAACTATGTTACAGATAGAAGGAGAAATCTAAGGACTCTTGCAACCACTTCAGGGATTTCCCAGATATTTTATTTAAATTTCTGAATATTTAAGTGTGCACTAAAAAACTGTAATAAAAATTGCAATAAAAGATACACACTTATAAAACATATATCTCACACGGTGTGTAACAAAGATCATCACATTGGAGGCCACTAACACATTCATTTAATAATCAGATTAACATTTTTTCCCTCTGTCACCTCTGTTTACCAGAAGAGAGTTCTGAGATTATAAGGTGGGGAATTTGTTTAAAAAGTTGATATTTGGAAAGATTACAGTACATGAACTAAAATCTTTGCGATATTAGACAACTAAAGAAGAAAGCGAAAAATAAAAAAAAAAAAAAAGAAAGAATATTAAGGATATTGAGGCAGAGGTAAGACCATGAATCATACATACCACAGCAAAATGTTTTGTTCTTCAAGCAACTTTGGTATTCCTTGTTATACTTTCTGACTGTTTTTGGAATCATTTGAGTTAATAGCATTTCTTTTTTTTAATTTATTTTTTTATTGAGGTAACATTGGTTTCAAACATTGTATAAATTTGAGGTGTACATCATTATACTTCTATTTCTGCATAGATTACATCATATTCACCAGCCAAGCTAATTACAATCCATCACCATACACACATGTGCCTAATCACCCCTTTTGCCCTCCTCCTTCCCCCTTCCCCTCTGGTAACCACCAATCCAATCTCTCTCTATCTGTTTGTTTGTTGTTGTTTTTATCTTCTATTTATGAGTGAGACCATACGGTATTTGACCTTCTCCTTCTTACTTATTCCACTTAGCATAATACCCTAAAGGTCCACCCATGTTGTCACTAATGGCCAGATTTCATCTTTTTTCATGGCTGGGTAGTATTCCATTGTGTATATATACCATGTCTTCTTTATCCATTCATCCCTTGATGGGCACCTAGGTTACTTCCAAGTCTTGGCTATTGTGAATAAAGTTACAATGAACACAGGGGTGCATATATCTTTATGCATTTGTGTTTTCATGTTCTTTGGAATAGCTAGATTGTATGGTAGTTCTATTCTCAATTTTTTGAGGAATCTCCCTACTGTTTTCCATAGTGGTTGCACCAGTTTTCACTCCCACCAGCAGTGTATGAGAGTTCCCTTTTCTCCACATCCTCTCCAACACTTGTTATTTCTTGTCTTGTTAGTTATAGCTAATATGATGGGCATGAAGTGATATCTCATAGTAGTTTCGATTTGCATTTCCCTAATAATTGGTGATGAACAACTTTTCATGTGCATGTTGGCCATCTGTATATCTTCTTTGAGAAATATCTGTTCAGATCTTTTGCCCATTTTTTAATTGGGTTGTTAGTTTTTTTGTTGTTGAGATGTATGAGTTCTTTATATATCTTGAATATTAACCCCTTATCGGATATATGGTTTGCAAATTTCTTCCAGTTGGTAGGTTGTCATTTCATTATGTTGATGGTTTCCTTTGCTATGCAGAAGCTTCTTAGTTTGATGTAGTCCCATTTGTTTATTTTTTCTATTGTTTCCCTTGCCTGCTCAGACATTGTACTTGAAAATATGCTGTTAAGACTGATGTTGAAGAGTGTACTGCCTATGTTTTGTTCTAAAAGTTTTATGGTTTCAAGTCTTTAATTCATTTTGAGTTGATTTTTGTGTATGGTATAAGATAATAGTCTACTCACATTCTTTTGCATGTGGCTGTCCAGTTTTCCCAACACCATTTATTGAAGAGAATTTCCTTTCTACATTGTATGTTCTTGGCTCCTTTGTTGAAAATTAGCTGACTTTGATGTGTAGGTCTATTTCTGGGCTCTCAATTCCATTGATCTGTGTGTCTGTTCTTGCCAGTACCATGCTGTTCTGATTACTGCAGCTTTCTAGTATATTTTGAAATCAGGGAGTGTGATACCTCCAGTTTTGTTCTTTTTTCTCAGAGTTTCTTTGGCTATTTGGGATCTTTTGTTGTTCCGTATAAATTTTAGGATTCTTTGTTCTACTTCTGTGAAAAGTGTCATTGGAACTTTGACAGGGATTGCATTGAATCTGTAGATTGCTTTAGAAAGCATGGACATTTTAACTATGTTATGTCTTCCAATCCAAGAGCACAGAATATTTCTTCATTTCTTTGTGTCTTCTTCAATTTCTTTCAAGAATGTTTTATAGTTTTCAGTGTACATGTCTTTCACCTCTTTGATTAAATTTATTCCTAGGTATTTTATTCTTTTTGTTGTAATTTGAAATGGGATTGTATTCTTACAATATGGTAGCTTTCTGCTACTTCTTTGTTAATGTGTAGAAATGCAACTGATTTTTGTGTGTTGATTTTGTATCCTGCAACTTTACCATACTCATTTATTATTTATAAAAGTTTTTGGTAGATTTTTTAGAGATTTCTAAAATCATGTCATCTGCATATAGTGACAGTTTTACTTCTTCCTTTCCAATTTGGATCCCTTTTATTTCTTTTTCTTGCCTCATTGCTCTGGGTAGGATTTCCAAAACTATGTTAAATAAGAGTGGTGAAAATGGGCATCCTTGTCTGGTTCCTGTTCTTAGAGGGATAGCTTTCAGTTTTTCTCCATTGAGTATGATATTAGCTGTGGGTTTGTCATATATGGCCTTTATTATGTTGAGGTACTTTCCTTCTTTACTCATTTTATTCAGAGTTTTTATCATAAATGGATGCTGTATCTTGTCAAATGCTTTCCCTGCATCTATGAGATGATCATTTGATTTTTATTCTTCATTTTGTTAATGTGGTATATGACATTGATTGATTTGCAGATGTTGAACCATCCCTGCATCCCTGGAATAAATCCCACTTGATCACGGTGGATGATCTTTTTAATGTATTGTTGTATTCGATTTGCTAGTATTTTGTTGAGGATTTTTGCATTGATATTCATCGGTAATATTGGCCTGTACTTTTCTTTTTTTGTGTTATCCTTGTCTAGTTTTGGTATCAGGGTAATGTTTGTCTAATAGAATGAGTTAGGAAGCTTTCCCTCCTCTTCAATTTTTGCAAGAGTTTGAGAAGGATAGGTATTAAGTTTTCTTTGAATGTTTAGTAGCATTCACCAGGGAAGCCGTCTGGTCCTGGACTTTTATTTTTGGGGAAGTTTTTGATTACTGTTTTGATCTCCTTACTGGTGATTGTTCTATTCAAATTCTCTATTTCTTCTTGATTCAATTTTGGAAAGTTGTGTGATTCTAAGAATTTATCCATTTCTTCCAGATTATCCAATTTGTTGGTGTATTGCTTTTCATAGTATTCTCTTATAATCTTTTGTGTTTCTGAGGTGTCTGTTGTAATTTCTCTCTTTCATTTCTGATTTGATTTTTCGAGCCTTCTCTCTTTCTTGGTGAATCTAGCTAAAGGTTTGTCAAATTTTTTTTATCTTTTCAAAGAACCAGCTCTTAGTTTCATTGATTTTTTTCTTTTTCTTTTTTTAGTCATTTATTTCTGCTTTGATTTTTATTATTTCCTTCCTTCTACTGGTTTGGGGCTTTCTTTGTTTTCTTTTTCCAGTTCCTTTAGGTGCACTGTTAGATTGTTTATTTGAGATTTTTCTTGTTTGTTTAGGTAGGCCTGTATTGCTATAAACTTCCCTCTTAGAACTGCTTTTGCTGTATCCCATAAATTTTGGCATGTCATATTTTCATTTTCATTTGTCTCCAGGTATTTTTGATTTCTCCTTTGATTTCTTCATTGACCCAATCATTGTTCAGTAGCATTTATTTAATCTCCACATATTTGTGGCTTTCTGATTTTCTTCCTGTAGTTTATTTCTAGTTTCACACCATTGTGTTCAGCAAAGATGCTTGGTATTATCTCAATCTTCATAAATTTATTGAGACTTGTTTTGTGGCCTAATATGTGATCTATCCTGGAGAATGTTCCATGTGCCTTTGAAAAGAATATGTATTCTGTGGTTTTTGGATGGAGTGTTCTATATATATCTACTAAGTCCATCTGGTCTAATGAGTCATTTAAGGCCAATGTTTCCTAATTGATCTTCTGGTTGGATATCTATCCATTGGTGTAAGTGAAGTGTTAAAGTCCCCTATTATTATTATGTTACTGTCTGTTTCTCCTTTTATGTCTGTTAATAATTGCTTTATATATTTAGGCACTCCTATGTTGGGTGCATAGATATTTATAAGTGTTATATCCTCTTGTTGGATTGTTCCCTTTATCATTATGTAATGCCCTTCTTTGTCTCTTGTTACAGTTTTTCTTTTAAAGTCTATTTTTTCTGATATAAGTATTGCTACCCCAGCTTTCTTTTCCTTGTCATTTACATGGAGTATCTTTTTCCATCCCTTTACTTTCAGTTTGTGAGTGTTTTTAGGTTTGAAGTGTGTCTCTTGTGTGTGGCATATATACGGGTCTTGTTTTTTTATCCAGTTAGCCACTCTATGTCTTTTGATTGGAGCATTTAGTCCATTGACATTTAAAGTAGCTATTGATAAGTATGCACTTATTGCCATTTTGTTACCTTTTTTCTGGATTCTCTCTTTCTCTTTAATTCTTGACATTTTAATTATAATGTGTCTTGGTATGGGCCTCTTTGGGTTTATCTTGTCTTGTTTTGTGCTCTCTGTGCTTCTTGTACCTGGATGTCTGTTTCCTTCCTTAGGTTAGGAAAGTTTTCAGCTATTTATTTCTTCAAATAGATTCTCTGCCCCGTTGTCTCATTCGTCTCCTTTTGGGACGCCTATAACACAGATATTAGTGCACTTGATGTTGCCCCAGAGGTCTTTTAGACTGTCCTTGTTCTTTTAATTATTTTTTCTTTTATCTATTCAGCTTGGGTGATTTCCTTTAGTCTTTGGTCCAGCTTGCTGACCCGCTCTTCTGTATCCTCTATTCGGCTATTGAGTCCTTCCAGTGAAATTTTCATTTCCAGTATTGTATTCTTCATTTCTGATTCGTTCTTTTTTATATCTTCCATTTCTTTATTGACGTTCTCACTGAGTTCATTCATTCTTCTCCCAAGATCAGTGAGCATCCTTAAGACTCTTTGTTTGAACTCTCTGTCAAGTAGGTTGCTCATTTCTATTTCACTTAGTTCCTTTTCTGTGGTTTTGTCTTGTTCCCTTACTTGGAACGTATTCCTTTGCCTCCTCATTTAGCCTCTTTCCCTGTGCTTGTGTCTATGTATTAGGTAGGTCAGCTATGTCTCCTGCTCTTGGAGAGGTGACCTTATATAAGTGATGCCTTATGAGGCCCGGCAGTGTGCTTAACTCAGTTCTGAATGTTCCAGGAGTGACCCATAGGTGGGCCAACTGTGTCCTTCTGTTGTGGCATGGTTGCTCTTCCTGTAGGTGCCCAGGAATGCTGAACTATGCCCCTGGCCAGTTGTTGTAATGCTCAGCTGCTTGTAGTTGTTGTGGGCCCTTCAGTCTCTTGCTCGGGTGTGGAGAGCCCCAGCACAGTTGGCTGAAAGTTCTAATAGCACATTTGTGTTGCAGTATTTCTATTAAGTGAGTAGGTCCCCAGAGTGGCAGGTTGTTTGGCTCAGGGGCTTACAATTGCTATAAGCCTCCAGGCTTTAGGTCTTTTGTCAGCTCTCTGAGGATTGCGGCTGAGTGGGGCTGGCCTCAGGCACAGGAGCACCCAATTGTTTCAGGCTTTGGAAGGTGGGGCAAATCTCCTATGTGGGTCTTTGAGAAGCACAAGTCTTCTGCAGCTGACAAGCCCTGCTGCTCACAGGTCCACATGTGCAGTCAACACAGTCCTGCCCCGTGTGCACACCCTGACCTCCTGAAGTGGACCCAGTCTCTCCAAGGCAGGAGCCCCATACAAGCCACCACCGCCCCACACTCTCCACCCACTCCTTGCACACACCCTGCCCCACAGAGGTGGACCCACTCCCCAGGCTGTGGAGAATCCAGGCAGCTAACTTAGGGCCCACAAGTTGCCCGAGGGCTTGTTGTTGGGTGGGGCCAGTCCTTAGGGTGGGCTGCCTGCCCTGGCCTGGATTAAATCAGTGCTCTAGTGGGTGGGGCAGACCCTCAGCTAGCAGGCCCCAGGGAGAACTCCAACGGAGTCTGCCAGCATCTGTGTCAGCAAGCCCACACCAGGCCACGACAATGGCTGAAGCCAGTGTCCCAGTCCCTGGAGAGGTCTCATCTCTCACCGGGATGCACTCAGAGCCTATCAGGTGAGTCTCTTTTCACCAAAGCACTGTGCACTTTTCTTTATGGAGATTTTAGGTTGCTTTCTGAAATGGGTGAATTTGTGTGGGAGCCCTTTAAGAGCCGGTTTTAATTTCTTTGTGAACCAGCTTTTCTGGGGGTACTCCCCAGTGTTTTAGTAGCAGGCAAAGTCAGATATTATGCCACTCATCTCGATTGTGCTGGGTCCAAAAAATGCCCACAACAGGGGTGCTCCCCAGCTAGGGTCCCTACTCCTCCAGGGAAGGCTGCCTACCTCTGGGCTGGTCCTGGGCAGCCGTGAAGCACTGTGGCTTGTGAAGGTGGCATTTTTTCTCTCCAGAAGGGAATTTCTGCCTCTTCCACCTCAATTAGGATTGTCATTTGTTGCAGGAGTTCCTCTTATCCAGTTTTCAGTTCTCTCTCAGGGGTAATTTTTCCACAAGTTCTTGTAAATTGGCTGTGTCCATGTGAGGAGGTGAGTTCAGAGTCTGTCTACACTGTTTCTTGACTTCTCTCTCAGGGATTCTTCTTATCCAGTTTTCAGTTGTCTCTCAGGGGTAATTGTTCCAAGAGTAGTTGTAGATTTGTTGTGTCTGTGGGAGGAGACGTGTTCAGAGTCCTACACCGCCATCTTCCCAGCAATCTCTATAATATTTCTAATGATAAAATATTTTTATGTTTTCTATATTGAGTTTTTGTGTAAGATTGGAAAGTAATTTTAAAACTACGACTTTAGAATATAGATCTGTATGGACCTGTAATAACATGCCAGGACTGTCTATATGATGCTCTATTCTCTTGATAATACATTGACAAGTGTTATTCTCTTGGGAAAGGTAAGCACAGCTGGAAATTTGCAAAGTAAATAAACAAATAAATGCCTTACATTAAGTCTGTAAGTTTCATATCAACCTGGTAGACTTGAGGGGGTTGAAAAGAATGAATGGGTGAATTGTGTAATGGGGAAAGATGGAATGCACTGAATATGAAAGAAAGTTATCTATTTCTACACCTATTCTTTCTATATATATTGTCCAACTCATCAAAAGTTCAATATGGATAATTTAATTTCATGAAACTGAATCTTATGTGTATATTTTTAAATCTTAATTTTCTCCAGTTTTTGAACTTCAAGGAAGATCAAAGTTATAAAAAATAAAGTTGGGCATTCAGTTTTCTTTGTGTCAGTATTATTTAGAGGGTAAGTACTACTTTTGTTTCCAATTGATAATTTAATTCCAAAGGAAACAATGGCTTTTAACACTCATTCTATAGCACAACAATCTTGACTATGATATACAGCTTAATTATGTCTTGTGATACTATGACTCATTATTTCAGCAAGTTGCTTTATTTTAAATCTTAGGTAACCTTAAATGTGTACATCATTAAACTTGCAAGAAGGAAAACTATTTAGAATCATAAGGTGAATAAATCAAAGTGGTGGAGCCAAAGTTCAAATTCCAGTTTGCCTCATCCTTTTTCATTAGATCCTTTAGTCTTATAATAATTATATTATTTTTTAAATAAATGAGATTATCTAGTATTGTTATTATATTATTATATGTTATTACAATATATTATATATTATCCAGTAATAAGATTATCCATATTATTTTTATGTAGAATACTCTCACCAAGAAAATAATGATGAAATAACTTTCCACTACCATGCTCTTTCTATATTGCGGTGTCTCCTTGAACAAATATATCACATGGAACAGAACATAAACCAAAAGTACAGCTAGGCTATCATTACTTTACTTCAAATCCAAAGTTTACCTTGAAATTTTCTTCCATAGGGATTTTCAGAAATGCATATAGCAATCCAACTTTGTAATTTCTGTATCTAATGTTCTCTTGAGTTCATTAACTATGAATTTAGACAAGCAAAATAAAGGAAGATTAATATTGACTGAAGTAGCAAAATTATTAACACAGAGAAACAGAATTTTAGAAGCCTTTGTATATTATACAGACTGAAAATGATTGACTATATACTATCACAAGACATTTCAGAATTCTACAGAAATAAGATGTTTCAAATACTTCTATAATAAAGCATATAACGTCTTTTGATACTACATATTTTTACAGTTACATAGGTTTTCACCACTTTTTTCTCGAAATAATGTGTGTTTTTATGCCGTAACTTGAAATAAGAGCTTATGTCTTGGCTCCTGATTGAGAAAATGGAGTATATATATATACGTATATATATGTTTTCTCTTTGAATATCATAGCTTATAAAATACTTTGAACAATATCCATAGATACAGAATTATTAACATATCTTCTTAGATTTTCATGTTGACAAATATTTTATGATTTTCTTTTGGAAGTGGGCAGAATCAACTTTGTTCAAACCTGAACCCATCAACTTTCCCCCAATCTCTTGCATCCAACCTCTTGCACATGTCAAACATCGCCACTCTTACCCAATTTCTTCTTTAAAACATCTTACTAATTTACTATGCTCTCTCCCTCACAGTGGTATTGCCTAAATTCACCCCCTAGTGTCACCATTCTCTATACTGTACTCTCAGTGTGACCCCTTGAACACAAAATCTGATCATGGCTTTCCATGCTCAAAATCTCTTGATCATTGTAGTAATAATTCACATTTCCTGGGTGTTTACTATATGCTGAACTATTCTCGGTGCCTTGTATGAATTCATTCAACCAATCCTCACCATAACCCTATTAGGTAGTTATCTCCATTTTCCAGAGGAGGAAACTGAGGCATAGAGAAGTTAAGCAATTTTCTCAAGTTCGCACAGCTGATGAATGGCAGTCAGGACTCAGACTCAGGCAGTTTGACTTTGACACACTGCTGTAAACCTCTTCCGCATGATGCCTTTCATAAGTGGTCTATGATCTACAAACTAAAATATAAATTTAACTGCATGAAGCTGTTGGTACCCTATGCATGTCACCTTGTACTTATTGCTCCAGTGAACACAATGGATTCCCAACTCCAGTACCTGCATTTCTTTGCCTGAATGACTTATTTGGCCTCTAGAGCCTGCTTTGCAGCCTGTGTGGTAGGTTTGAAGTACCAGTGAATTAGCACCTTCCTCAACCAATGAGCAAAGGGAGTTGCATAAATACTCCAGCCCCATTTGCCTGCTCAAGTGGAATAACTCTCAGGCCTGCATTTTACTTACGTTGGCTTCAGGGTTCCCCAATAAGAATAGGGGATTAAATGTTAGTGTGCTTCATAATAAACCCTTAATTGTCAACCTTTCTTCCTACCTATCTCCCTTACTCTCCGAAGGGTATTTTCTGGGTTCACCTACAAAGCAAACTAATTGCACTTCATCTTTTGCTTAAGTGCTATTTTTGGAGGAACTCAAACAAAGTGCATGGTATAAAATTTAGCATCTGGATTCCAGTCTTTTTCCTCTACCAACTCTCCCATCTTCTCTCTCAAAGTTCTAACACATATCAACACATTTAGTCTCTTAAATTTACCACACCCTCTCAATCTTCCACGATTTTGCAGAGTCCAGACCCTCCACAGGGAAGGGGCTTCCCTTCTTAGTCTGCCTGAGAAATTCTTTATCCTCAATTTAAAGCTAAAACACCACCTCCCACATTACGAAGCCTTCCTTGACTTCCAGGGAAATGTAGCGTGCATTGCCTTTACTGGTATATTTTATGTTAAATCACCATGGCAATTATCTTAGTGGTTTTAAGTAGACCTGACTGTCCCCACAAGAGTCTAGACACCTTGACGAAATGAAATGGATCACTACATGTCTGTATCCCCAACATCCAGAGTAGGCACTTAGTAGACATTTGTCAAAAAAATGGGTGGATGAAGCATTTTGTTACATCTTTAGGTATTTTGATTTATAAAATAATATTTAAAAATTTTTTCCTTATTAATAGTTTATGGTACACTATTTAACAGCCAAAAGGTTTTCTACATCCAGCAAGCCCAAATTTATGATTAAAGCTTGAGGTTATGTACAGATTCTTAGCTATGTGTCAATGTTACAGAGCTATCTACTGCATTACAAGATTTAAGCAAAATAAGTTTGCAAATAACTATGATATTATTTTAAATGGAATTTTTAAAATTAAATAAATGTAATTTTTATATTATTACAGTGAAATTAAGGCCTTAATAATTTGATGGAACTATATTCTATTATTTTTATAATTTCATTATGAAATGCAAGATAACTTAAAATCATCTTCTAATAGTATTAGTACAAATTATATTCCCTAGGTGAGGTACCAAAAAATTCTTTAGACAATTTATTAGAGGCTGTTAATATTATTAGCTAAACTTTGTTCAAAGGACTCTAAGTTGATTTGTTACTTGAATGAATTTCATATGGAATCAAATGTCATTATGAAAGGGTCTTCTCCATCAATTTACCCTTCACTTAGGCTAGTCCAAATTTACAGTTTCTATCTACAGAGTATAATTGCTTTAGGTAATTTTTGAAAAACGTATTCTAGTTTACTAGTCCTAGGTAGTTTCCCCCTACCTCCAAAAATAAGACTTAATAAGTCTTGTGGCAAAAAGAGACACTTCGGTTGCATATATGCCCCAGGCAGCAAAAGAACCCAGTACTTTTTCTTCTGGGCTAGCCTAACATTGTGCCACAGCTGATATTTTAAACATGATTCTTAGAAGCACAAATTGAGTTTAGTTCCCTCAGTGACACTAAGCCATGCTCCCTCTCGAACAGCTATTTGTGTGTTTGGCTTTCACACCTAACACTTTTCTTTTTCCCACCTTTCATTCACGAAGAGAATTTTTAAGATGCATTCAAGTCCAGAAATTCAAAATTATGGTTCCCAAAGCAAGTGTGACTCAGCCAGGTTGTGAATTACGGCAATAAAGCAAATGCCTATGTTCAACTTTTATTTTTATTCATTTCAAAAACGTTACTCCCTGGAATGGCCTCATGAGACAGACACCTCATAGTGATTTGCCTCAGCAAACTTCTTCCCCATCTGGTGATCTCTAGAATGAAAATGGAACTGGCACAAGTGATAGAAATCCAGCTAAGAGAATAGGCCAATTTCCTTCCTGCCCTTCCTATGGCTTGGAATGCTTTTACCACCCTCCAACCCTCACTTACCCAACCCCTACTCTCAGTCTTTCAGATTTCAACTTAACTACAACTCCCTAGCCAACCAGCACCCCCATTTTGGATGAATTCACAACTACCAATACATCTACTTCAAAGTACTTTTCATAGCTTAAATAATAATAATAAATAAAAATAATAATAAATAACAGTGTATTTATTTGTATATTTTATGCTTTCACCACTAAGATGTCACCGCCGAACCTGTCCCATTCGCACCTAGTAGCTAATATAGTGCCTTACTCTTTATAGGCCTTCAACAAACATGAATTAATGAATAAGTCTCCTCTTGTTACTAATTTGTGCAGTCTCTATATTAATCGGTTTTGGAGAATCATCTCCTCTGAATTTGCTAGTAGCATCCTGGTAATTCTTGTGCCAATCAAGTGAGTTTTCCTTTATTCTTTTGTTTATAAGACACAATCTCCCTGTGGCTCTACCTCAACATTATTTCTAAGTGTGTTTGCACTGATACACTAAAAATAAAAGCTTAGCATGGTTCCAGACTGACTCAGACTCTGAGCACCTCAAAGGGAGTGTCTATTATGTCCTTACATTCCCAGAAAATAGTGTAAACTTAATACTTATTAAATAAATGGATAAACAAATGAATAAATGAATGAAAAGCATCCATCAGAGCACTTTGTGGTGCTGATTCCCACATTATAAACATCTTATATGTTGTAATTTTATCGATTGATGAGTAAAGGAACCAGGCACACATTTTATCCTACAGACCCATCCTAAACCATCTATTAGTTTAGGTAACGTAACATATTCTGCTCTATCAGTATAACATTCTGGACTTCCTATGATGCTAAAATCTCTGCCTTTTAAAACAGTCTCTGAGGAATGACTTTCAGAATTCAAGGGCATCCAGTTTTTAACCTAATGGGGCTAATGTGGCAAATCAATTGGTATTCACTGTTACTGAATGTTTACCGAATATCATATGGGTTTTGAATTCTGTGCTAAACACTGGGCATACAGAACTATGAAGCATAGTTCCTGATCTCCAGGGATATACGATGAAAAAGCTAAGTGAAAAAACAGTATTACGAGGCAACACATGCCATGTGTAAATGAGTGGAAGTGACCAAGACTTCTCTTGGCATTCAGAGAACTATTTCACCCTGTATGGAGGAGTCAGGGAAAGCTTCATAAAGGAGTTAAACTTAAATTACAATTTAAAAGATTCAGACCAAGTGCATGACAGGCAAAAGAAGAAGCATTAATAAGGCTACAGGGGTTAGAATTCATATGCTGTTCAGGCAGCAGGCAAAAAATGCAGGACATCAGTGATTAGATAGGCTGTGTTGGCCAGAATAGAGGATTGGAGTAGGTGAGTTATGAGTGGTGAATTTGAAGGCATTATAAATGATTAGATAGTAAATGGCTGTCAGGGAGGAAAAACTTTTCCTCTACCCTAAAAGATTAAGTTTCTGGGGGCAATGTGAATTCAACTAACAAAAGACAGATTAATAGGAAAAAGAAATTTTTATGAATATTTTACATGCATGGGAGTTCACAGAAGAGAAGTAAAACTCAAAGAACTGTTTAGACTCAAGGGCTTATACACCATTTTAACAAAGGAAGGAGTGTGTGGTCTTCAAGGGATGATAAACCATGGGGCAGTGACTAAGAAATATACGGCAGAACTAGTGGAAGATAACGATTATTTTAGTAAGATCTGTTTATGTCAACCTTCCTTCTCTGGTGATAAGAGTACCATCTCTCTCCTCTTCTGGGTACTGGTGGGGACACCTTCACAAAGGGAAATATATGCCCTGCTTTTAGACAGTTAAGGGGAAGACAGAGGACTCTTCCTGCATCTGCTGATTCTCAACTGCTATCAGCTCAAAACAATACTTATGCCAAAGCGGCATATTTGGAGTGGCATACTCTGATCCCCTTCCTGGCTTTGAATACCTTGTTGCGGAGCTTGGACTTTACCTTACATGTAAACAAAGCCATTCAATGATTTGAACAGGAGATGAACTGCTTCTCATCCCTTCACCTCTTCCAGCATATCTATTGTACTAGCTAATCTCTGTCTAACTATTCTCCCTTGCTGATAATGAAAGTGGAAGAACTAATCTCAGATCCAGTGGCTCATCTCAAGTCTCCTGAAAATTTGCTTGAGGGACACAGTCTCAACTTACCACCTGTGATCTCCCTATCTATTAACAAACCTTATGACCACATGTTTACTTCTTTCAATTGGTGAATATTAGAGATGGTGAGAGTACACATGTAATGAAAAGAGAATAAGAAAAAAAGATGAGACATTTCAATTTAAAATATCCTATATGATACTAAGTCTATCTGTATCTCCTGCATTACTGTATGGGGAAATAAAGATGAAAGGGAACTATATTTGAAAATCGCACTTGACCTGTAATATCATTTTCTGACAAATATCATGAAATCCAAATTCCTCTTTACCAATCTTGAGAGTTGTGAAAGGAATTTTATCTTTACCACTTCCTTGAACAATTATGATAGCTTTTATAATTATAGTCTGAGATAATACCAGCCTATTTGCAGACAAGATGAGATGAAATACCTTGACATCAGTTGCAGAAGCATCACATAATTCCATTAGGAGCATTTAGATTGCCATAGCACCATCTGGATATCTCTTTGTTAAGGAGTCCTTTTTCACAGATTAATGTACTTCATCATACATTTATTCATGGGTGAAGACTTAGCTGATGAAAACAATGCAACAGTAACTTGCTGCTATTTCTTTATCAATGCTTCCTTTTTCAATATATCCTAAAGAGATTCTTAAACCTAATCTTAGGATTTTAAAATTCCAACTCTGAAAAGATGTTTACGTACACCACAATTTCCTTTTTTTTTTTTTTGATGAACACTTCTTGCTAACCATGGAAAGAGAAGAATCAAATTTTAGCATGAAAAGCACCGAAACGAAAGTTCTATCTGCCAATAAAAGACTGTCTGAGGTGAATAGTATTAATCAGAAGGCCCATCTACAAAGAAGCATTCAATTAAAAGAAAGCACGCAGCTTCAGTGAATATAGAGTAATATCCTTTTCAAATCTGGGCTCCCAATCTACTACCCTTAAATGTTTATTTGCATTTTAATTGCTTGAAAAACAGTAGGATATTAGTGAAATTCCTCAGAAGGCAAGTAGTCAAAAGACTCCATTTAAGGCCTGTAGTTAGTGATTCTCATTGCAGTATCACAGAATGCTTTCTTTAATAGGATGCATTTAGAAGGCAGTCTCAATTTGTAATTCTGGGGCATGTGCAATGCTATTAACAGTTGTGTTTACCCTGGCTTTAGGATGCTTGCGACAAAGGCTATGGTCTCCTTTCTTTAACATGGCCACAATGGGTAACAGCATAATCATGCTTGGAAATAATTATTATAACCCCACAGATTAAAACATTTTTTACCTTCATATGTCTATCTACATTGAAATCTACATCACAGAGAAAATGAGTAATATTTTCATCAGTTGAAAAAAATTCCGCTTGCATTATCCAAGTTATTGTCAAATATCCTTTTTTAGAGCAACAGATTTTAAAAAAATTTAACCAACACGCCTAATCCCCCCCAAAAAACCTGGAATAATATTTTGATATTCTATTCATATATATTCAAACACTTTTGGGTCTATGTGCTCAAATGTCAGAAATGTCAATAACGGGGGAGCCAACGTTTGGGAACACTTATTTCCACTACAAAAATCAATATAATGCTTAGGCAAAAATACTGCACAATATACACTCTTTCTGTAGATTAATATCATAAATACTAAATTGGGCAAGGAAGATAAGTTTGTGAAAAATTAATTACTTGGGAAAATAAAATGGGAACTAGATTACTTGTGATAAATTTTATTGTTTTAATAATTTTTCTTATGGAGTGTCCCATTGCCTTTCTTATTTGCTGAGCTATCATCAGATTGCTGTAATGAATAATTTATTGACTTTTTCCTCCTCTATTTTGATAATGGGAGAAAAGTATCAAGTGCAGTAAGGGATTTAGACAGCAGTAATACCAGGCAGTCATGCATGTTACCCTTTGTCTATAGGCTCAGAGATTGCAAGTGTGGGTATAAGCATGTGTGTGATTGTGTGTGGTCACGTATCTAGGTATGTTTATATGTGTATGTTAGTATGTATATTCATATCCATATTCATACCCATTGAAAGCTGAGGCAAATTAAAATATTTTTCAACCACAACGTGGACAATGAGCAAAGAAATTACTTTTGTCCTACTACTGCTCCTTACTAAAATCAAAATATCATTGCCTCTGTACTGAAATGCTATCAATAGCTCATGAGAAATAATGGCTAATATTTGCTGAGCCCTTGTTTTGTGGCAGAAGCTGACCTACGTACTTTATGTGCATTAACTAATTTACTCTCTCTGACCATGCTGTAAGGTAGGTACTATTATTATTTACTCATTTTATAAATGACAAAACTAAGACACAGAAAGTTCACACAAGATTTTCAAAATTGCAGGACAAATAATTGGTAGAGACAGGTTTTGAATCCAGGCAGTTTGTGTCAAGTCTTTTCTCTCAATCACTATTTTATGTTGCATCCTGGTTGAAAGTATGATTGAAAGCTGAAATACTTTGGAGCAAGTGGCTAAGTTAAGAAAATCTAATGTACTTTAAATTTGCACTAAGAAATTTAATACAATTTTCTATGCTTTTGCATTGTTCATTTATTAAATGTTTCATGCCTTAGGGTTAACCTCCCAAAAATAGTCTTCAAGTCCCTTGAGAGCAGGTGCCATCCTCTTTGTTGTACTTCTTTGGAATGCCACCAAACAGATAATACAACACCACATACATAGCAGGTCCTGAAGACTTGACCTATTACTTGACAAAATCATTAATACGTTTGAACCTCCTCCTCCTCACTTTATCTGATACATTCTGTTTCATAGTTTTCAGTGTTAGAAAATGTATTATGTTTAGATTTTTCAGTCTTGACACTGAAAGTATAATATCCCTGCAAATGGATCATCTATTCTGGGCAGGAACTTCTCCACTGACAAGGAAACACGGATTTCTGCTCAAATCTTATGTAAAGTATCTTTAAAAGAAGGGTACTGTTGGGTTGCTTGTTTGGTTTCAGAACCATTCCCCACCCATTCCTTGCTCTATTTTGCACTGCAGAGGCTGACCCTGCAACCATATTTCCCAGGGTTCCTCTTGACCCCCGGTCGTGGGTGAGGCTCGCTATCATACACATTGACAGGAGATTGGAGAGTGGGAAGAAGAAAGCCAGATGATTTGGTGTAACATATCTTGTAAGCGGTCCTCGCTGTGGTTATAACTTTCTCCAGATCACCCTTTTCTGAGATCTGGTAACACCTCTTTCTCCCCCTGTCCCAACAGTCTCGGGAGTGGTCTTACCTTCCTTTGCTTATCTCTGGGTTGCCTTTCATCTCCTGTTTGCCTTTCTATCTCTTCCATTACATGGGTAATGAATTACCTGCACTAAATTCCTCTTGTTTAAATTACTTATAGTGGTTTTATTTTCCTTATTAAACACACACTGATGCAAGATATATTGTAGATACAGAGCGTTTTGTAACCCAGCAAAGTTTGTGTCATGAAGATGTGGTTCTTTTATCATCCCTGATATTCTTTATTTTCTACTTGATTTGGTTACTATGTAGCATCAGTAACAAAGCTCCATTCTTATGTAATAGGCAATGGATATTTACAATCAAATGACCTCCTTCCCTCTATTGCTTACATTCACTGGTTCACCAATAAACTTATGTTCAAAAAGAGCAAGTTACTAGAAAAGATATACAAGTCCATGTGAGTTACGTAGTTCCTACTTGTTTACCACAACCATGTTTTTGATGGCAAAAAAATAAGGACCCACAAGAACTAGAAGTTTTCGGGGCAATTACTTCTCTAAAAAATGTTCTTCAGAGAACATGCTTTATCTCCTTGCATTATTCTCTGATTGTCATCCATTGAAAAATAAAGTATGGTTTCTCAAGTGGCTGCCAACCAAAAGACAGTAAAGAGTGACTCCTTTACCATTCAAAAGCAGTGACTGAGAGGGCCACAGACTGTGCTGTCATCCATCAGTAATCTGGGAAAGAAACATCGGTTGTAAGGTTTATATACTGTTGGCATTGCTTAATCATAATTCAAATCTTGATTCCTAGTGTGTAACCATGGAACCCACGAAATATTTTCTGATAATTTCTGACATAGAATTATATAAATGCAGAGGCTCTATTTCCCCAGTTAAATGGAGAAAACATATAGTGTTATCCTCCCACGTTTTATTCAACTCTGACTCCCTTGTTGCATCTAGCAGTTTCCACATTAGTAGGTTCTGAATGATAAAGGACTAAAAACGGTGCTAGAGGAAGCTTTGTTGTTACTGTCTTTAGTGTTTTCTTTCCTGGAAATAATAAACAAGTCTTAATCCAACAGTCAAAGACATTTTTGAATACTTAGTATATACATTATTCTAGGTGTTACAGAGTATACAAAATCGATACACGACAAATTTCCTGCCCTTTAAGACTTCACAGTTTAGCTGCAGAGATAGAATTAACAAAATTAAAAGTATATACATGTAATTGTATAGTTCTATTAGGTATAATAAGAAAGAAAAAATTCATCTGAGCTGGATCAACTCAAATCAGCAAAGATTTATTAAGGGCTTTCCTTTTTTGCACCACACCGGTTTGACATTCATCAAGTTTTAGAGGAAAAATATGACACTTGAACCAGGCCATGAAGAACGGATCAGATATGAAAAAGCAAGGGGTTAGCCAAGAGCATTATAGGAAAGAGGTCTGGTATGAACAAGAAATGAGTTTAAGTGATGAAGTGGACTTTGTAATTTGGTGTTGAGATATTCACCCTTTCCCCAAAGTTTATTTTATTTATTTTATTTATTTTAAGTGTACCAAAGGAACTGCTGGAGCATAGAGAAGGCAAATAGAAAATGTGTCCCTTTAAGCAATAAACATCAGTATCTTCTTGTTTGATTATTCTGCAAAAAGTTTATTTCTTCTGCTTTTTAATTTATGCAATAATTTATATTAGTATGGACTCATGTATATATATTTTATACTTTGGGTTATAATCCAATACTATATATTTTATTTTGTTGCTCAAATCATTCCAGACTTGACCGCTGGAAGCTTTTCAAGTTGGTTCCTGTATCCCTTTGACATACATCCATACTTTTGTTTTTTGAAAACTTCCTCACTTTCTGATACTACAAGATGTTCCAGGATATCCCTGCCCTCGCCATGGAATCAACCATTTGTCCAAGAAGCCCTAGTCAATTTTACTGGAGCATGTTATTTGGAAACCAAGATCTGGGTGCTGGGCATGCTCACTGCCTCTAGAGTTTCATTACTTCTAGAGACCCTGAGCAGACAGAATAGGTAATATATTTATGTATATTAACACATATATCTACCTGTATCTGTAATTGACTCTGTATGTACCCCTCTGTATACATATTAAGCAAAATTTAAGACCATACTGATGTCTCTGATTCTCTAATTCAGTAACACAAGGTTTATTCTAGCCTTACTTTCTTGTTTATCTATAACTTCCCCCTCCAACAGTGAGAAACCTGGAGCCTGCCATCTGCCATCCATTTACTTATTTGTTCATCCTCAGTATATGTGTATAGTGGTTTCAGAATTGTTCATCTGCACTCCTGTAAGAAACAACTTTACTAACTAGAGTACAGTGTTTATGTATAATTCTTTTTGTTGATGGTCTTATACTTTCCAGTTGAAACATCTTTTTCCAAAATTACTTAGCTCATATTTTGTTTGTTTTCACTTGCTTTGTACACATTAAAATTTACTCTTTTTAATGTACAGTTCTATGGGATAAAGTTAGGTTTCTATCAGTCCAGTACCAGAAAGAACAATTTCTTCTTCATAAAAGTTCTCTCTTGTGTGTCCACTTTGTATTGACTTCACTTAATTTAATCAATGAGAAACCATTTACTGAGTGACCAGATGGGTATACTTCTTTAGCTTTCTGATGCCAATCTAAAATTTCACTCCTAGCTCTCCATGATTTATAAAAAAGGATAAACTTCTTAGTATGATATGTAAGATTCTTTATGATCTGGTTTCTCACTCATATATTCTCATCTGGTTTCTGCCCAACTGAATGACTCATCTTATTTGAATAAGGAAGTTAGTCACTTCTTTCTTAGTATTCCCATAGCACCAGGAACATACTTCTGTTCTAGCATTCCTCACACTGAATTATAACCATTTATGTACATTTCTGTCTCCCTAACTTGAAAAGGACTACCTTCATAGCTGACGCCTGATACTATTCATCTCTGTGTCTCCATCATTTTGAACAACTCCAGGTGTGTAGTAAGCTCTTGATCATTGTTGGTTAGCTAAAACAAAGCATGAGAGATGTAGTGTGCTTGATGCTGGGGGCTAGTGGAAGGAAATCAGAGACAAAGGCAAAGGTAATGATTGGATCCCTATCTTCAAAAAGTATAGGGTCTCTGCTATGGAGTGAATTCTTATGCCCTCCCCCCCAAATCATGTGTTGAAGCCCTAATCCCCAGGATGATGATATTTGCAGATGGGGCCTTTGGGAGGTAATCAGGTTTAGAAGAGGTCATGAGGGTGGGGCCCCCATGATGAGATTAGCGCCCTTATTAAAAGAGCAAGAGACCAGAGCTCTCTCTCTCTCTCTCTCTCCTGCTCTCTCTCTCAACCATGTGAACATATAGCAAGAGGGCCCTCCCCAGACATCAAATCTGTCAGCACCTTGATCTTGGACTTCCCAGCTTCCAAAACTGTGAGAAATATATGCTTTTATTTTTTTTGTGTGTGAGGAGGACTAGCCCTGAGCTAACATCTGATGCCAATCCTCCCCTTTTTTCTTGAGGAAGATTGGCCCTGAGCTATCATCCAGGGCTATCTTCCTCTACTTTATATGGGACGCTGCCACAGCATGGTTTAACAAGTGATGCGTCGGTGCGCGCCCGGGATCCGAACCTGTGAACCCCGGGCCGCTGCAGCGGAGTGCGTGCTTAACCACTTGCGCCACCGGGCTGGCCCTGTTTGTTGTTTAAATCATGATATTTTGTAATAGTAGCCCAAACTGAGTAAGACAGTCTCTGAAGGTGCAAACTATCAATACAAATCAATAAAAGTTAATTGGCAAATGGATGACTCCACAGAACATTTTTAAAGTTCTGTTTTTGACCTTTAACCCTGGGAAAACAAGAAAAAAGGTAAGCAATGTATTAGTGTTTCTCACCTAATATTTTTTTCTATAAGCCTCTTAAAAAGACAAGTAATGGGCTAGCCCTGGTGGCCTAGTGGTTAAGTTCAGAGCGCTCTGCTTCTGTGGCCCGGGTTTGGTTCCCAGGCACAGACCTACACCACTTGTCTCTCAGAGGCCATGCTATGGTGGCGGCTCACATACAAAAAGAAGAAAATTAGCAACAGATGTTAGCTCAGGGTGAATCTTCCTCAGCAAAAAAAAAAAAAAGAAAAAAAGGAAAAGAAAAATAAGAGAAGTCATATAGATTATGTAGGATTAGATCATAGGGTTTGATAATATGCTTTGGTTAAAAATGTAGGAAAATCAAAGATGATTTTGTTCTGGGATGTCTGACAGGGAGAGGAGAATGTTTTGATTGCCAAGTTTAACAAATTTTGTTTTCCTGAATAAGATAAAGAAATTGAACCAATAAAAATTAGTCTTATTCAGAGTCTAATGAACAAAGAAGACAATGAAAGAAAAAAATTCTTGGGTCTGCTGTAACAACCTTAGGGAGGTGAGTCAGTGAGAAAGAAGCCCACTCACTTAGATGGGAATTAGTGGGGGATACTGATCAGGTTCCAGGCTCTGGCTGCTGCAATGAACATGACTCTCATCCTCTTGAGATAACACTAAAATCTAGCTCTATATTACTGACTAACTTCTTGCCCAACTCCTTCCCCTCTGCCCAAGGTATCGAATCCAGCCACATATATCTCAAGTGGGAAAACATCTGGACACTATGTTTGCTTAATACCATTCTATGTTCACAAAGATCACAGCTTTTGTGAGCACAGCTTTTAAATGTGTAGAGTGAGTGAACAAATCTGTTAATAAACATGCCTATGTCATGCAGAATTGAAGTAGGCCATTTTAATGTGGCTAACTTAGAGGTACCGTCTGCATCAAAGGCACACATAAGAAGTAAAACAAATACTCAGAGGAAAGATCATTTTAGGCTTGGGTATTCAGGAAAGTTTTACAGAACTGGTCAATTTTTAGCTGAGTCCTCAAGAGTGAGTGTGATTTTAACGAGTGAAGATGGAAAATTTTTCTAGGAAAGAGAAACTGCTTAGAGGCGAGATCATGCAATGTCTGGATCCGTGACTATACTAGTTTGAGTAGAATAGCACATTTGTAAAGGAGAACAAGGCATGCAAACACTTAAAATATCATTTTAAAGCTGTAAAAAGTATAGACATTAAAATGTAACTTGCCAAGCAAACCTACAGAGAGATGGTCTCTCTAAAGGAGACCACCATATTTATTCTACTATTGACTAAGTAACAGACTAGGAAAGTGGACAAGATGCTTTCTGGAAGATTTCCTCATTAAGGACCTCTAGTTTTTAAAAGTTTGTCCTTTTTTTTTTTTTTTTTGGTGAGGAAGATTGGCCCTGGGCTAACATCCGATGCCAATCCTCCCCTTTTTGCTGAGGAAGATTGGCCCTGGGCTAGCATCCGTGCCCATCTTCCTCTACTTTATATGGGACGCTGCCACAGCATGGCTTGACAAGCAGTGCGTCAGTGCGCACCCGGGTTCCGAAACTGTGAACCCTGGGCTGCCGAAGCGGAGTGTGTGCACTTAACCCGTCTGCCACCAGCCCAGCCCCTGATTATGGTTTTGACTCCCCTGCTCCCTTTGCTTGCCGATAAGGCTTCAGTGCTATAGATTCTGGGTAAATATTATAGACTAGCAAAAACAAAGCGGCTCCAAAAGCAAGGCCAGAGGCCCTTCATTGTCCAGGGCAGACGGAACCTGGAACCTTTTCCTTCTCTTCTCAGTCTCTTCTCAAATATTTGTGCCAAATGACAACATGTAGGATGTTTGTGCGTTCATGAACGCTTACCTCAAAATTGCAGTCTCCTGCAAGTCCATGGTTTCCAAGAAAATACTATTGTTTCTAACAACTTAGTCAAATGGTTTAATTGTTCTTCCATTTGACAGATTCACTCAGTTTCCATTTTATGACGCAATAAATGTTTCCTACTAGCTGGATTTACTCAGCATACTTAGATGAACTATTTATTATTAAGCATACAATATATGAGAGAAGTAAAAAAACATTTATCTCAAGATGTAACATGAAAATATTAAAAAAAAATACTCACTGCAGCATTTACCTTCTAATAACCACTTCTTTAAATTATTTTCCAATTCCTCATGTGTGGGAGGATTCTGTGTGTTGTGTATCAAGGTGCATGTGTGTTTTGTGGTTTGTGTATTAAAGTCCTGGTAAATATAATTATGAATGCATCAAAGGCAATTAAGCTACGTGATTTTGATTAGGTATATTGTCAAACTGTATTAACAGCTGGCAGTTTGGAGGAAAATCCTCCAACGACTCAAGGTTTAATTTACTGTACAACATTATTGCTATTCTCTGAAGCTGACAAATCATTTTGAATAAAGCATTGTATTTCATTGCATAAAACTCTGTTCTTTTCTTGATACACAATGAGTTTCAACTAACATTGTGTAGAATGACTAAGGCTGGCAGGTACATGTGTATCGAGTTTCATAATTATTCTCATTATTATTTGCATAAACACAAAGCATAGCCACTTAGTCAGGCTTTCCCAGGATCCAGTACCTTGGCATCATTCGCAAACCAGTTTCCATCTTTGTAGCTCTCTAATTTCCTTTAGGCCATAATAACACCTGTCCTTGGTCCAGGCAATTGTGCAGCCAGCAGGTGGAAGCACATTTAGCGCGGTGCCTGGCTCAAAATAGGCACTGGAGGCCTCACTATGTAGTGCTAAGGTGGGGAGCCCAGAGGGTAAACAGACTCTGACCTAGAATTAAAACTCCAAGTTGGCATCTCCATCTCACCAGCGCCAGCCTGCTGACTCTCTGAGGCTCTACAATTGTCTCCCTGACTTCCTGACAACAGCTCACTGGCTACACCCACCCCCTGACAACACTTGCTCCCTGACTACACCCAGCTCCTGGACTACACCTGCTCTCTGACTACGTTCTGCTTCCTGAACACACCCTGCATCCTCCACACTTGGTTTGTGACTACACCCTACTCCCTGTCTACACTCTGCTTTCTGCCTGTATACTTTCCCATGACTGCACCCAGGTTGCTGACCACACATTGCTCCCTGACTACCCACCCTGCCACCAGAATATATACTAGTCCCTGACAGCATCCTGCCACCTGACTATATCCTGCTCTCTCCTTATACTCTAATCCCTGACTATACTCTGCTCCTTGGCTTCGCCCTACTTCCTGACCACACCCTGCTTCCCGAATACGCCCCGCTCTTGGACCACACTCTGCTCCCTGACAACACTGAGCTCCTGACTACACTCTGCTCCCTGATTGCATTCAGTTCCCTACCGTATTGCCTCTTCCTACGTCCTGCTCTCTGACAACACCCTGCTCCCTGCCTACACCCTTCTCCCTGCCTACACGTTTCTGCCTGACTACACCCTGCTCCCTGACTGCACTCTGTTCCGTGACTACGTTCTGCCACCTGACTACACTCTGCTCCTGGAGTGCACCCTGCTCCCTGATGATGCTCTGCTCGGTGTCTACATTCAACTTCTTAACTACTCGTGGCTCTGTGACTACACTGGCTCCCTGACTACACCCACACCCTGCTTCATGACTGCATTCAGCTCCCTGACTATGCCTTGTCCTGACTACAATTGGCTCCTGCCGCCTGACTGCACTCTACTCTTTGCTTATCCTCTGCTCCATTATACTAGCCTGGCCCCTGACTACTCCTGCTTCATAAACACACCCTGCTCCCTCACTACACTCTGCTTGGTCACTATACTCTGTTTCCTAGTCCACTCCGCTCCCTGATCGTGTCAACAGCATCTCCACTGCCTTCTTGTTTTTCCCCTCTTAGGCTTGTATTGTTGGCCCTCTTGGCTAACCTGACTCTCAAACTGACCCTCAAATGTCTTCTGTAGCACGTGTAATATCTACTTAAGTCTCAATGTGTCTAGAGCAGTGGTGGGCAGACAGTAAATATTTTAGGCTTTGAGGGCTATAAGCCTCTTTGGCCACTATGCAACTCTGGAGTTGTTGTGCAAAAGCAGCCATAGACAATATGAAAACAAATTTGTGTGGCTGTGTTCCAGTAAAACTCTTTTTATAAAATCAGGCAGTGGGCAGGATTTGGTCCATGGACCCTAGTTTGCCATCCCCTGACCTAGAATACCTTATAATCTCTGGTAGGGGACTTGGTACATCTTTACCACCACTTTTACCATTTTAACTGAAAATGAACACTTTCTTATATTCTGCTTAAAAAGGTGAAGGGAAAGCGAGATCAGTAATTTATATAGATTCAAGAAAGAAACAAATGGGACCTTAAAATTGTCTAATAAGAGCCTATTTTTCAGAAAAAGAAAATTCAACTATAGTTAATTCTCCACTCTATTCTTTTGTTTCCTAGAATAAACTTAGCTTTATGTTGGAAGAACTATTTTTTCCCAGACTCAGTAAAAGAAAAAACCCTGAAACATCCCACAGTCTTTCTGTGAGGTCTCACTTGTGGGTAACTGTAGGTGACTACGTGTATAAGGTCATCGTAAAGCCTCTAGAAAGGCTGCAGTGGAGTCATAGTACCTCTCCCACCTCTTGACAATACCTGTAACCCCACTGTGGGTTATATTCCTGTAAGAATGTTTTAGACTACATCAGGAAAACCTTAAACCACAAATTACCTAACTCTTTTGTTTTTTTTTTAATGTTTTTTTGTGAGGAAGATCAGCCCTGAGCTAACATCCATGCTAATCCTCCTCTTTTTGCTGAGGAAGACTGGCTCTGAGCTAACATCTATTGCCAATCCTCCTCCTCCTTTTTTTCCCCCAAAGCCCCAGTAGATAGTTGTATGTCACAGCTGCACATCCTTCTAGTTGCTGTACGTGGGACGCGGCCTCAGCATGGTCGGAGAAGCAGTGCGTCGGTGGCGCGCCCGGGATCCGAACCCGGGCTGCCAGTAGCGGAGTGGACGCACTTAACCGCTAAGCCACGGGGCTGGCCCAAGTTACCTAACTCTTAATGTGAGTGTATTTCACATCCTTTATGGACGTAAGGCTTTGATGAAGGGAACAAGAAGAGAAATGTATGACCACTTGGTGTTGAGCAGCTTGTGGACAAACTTTGTACTTCCGAACAGAGGCTCGTGTCAAATGCACCTTTTGAAACAACTATTCGGTTTAAAGACAGCTCCAATATTTTCTAGCTATGAAATCTTGAGCAATTTATTCAATTCTCTAAGCCTCATTTTTGGTATCTCTAAAATGGAATAGTAATAGAGTAATAAATGGGACTGGATACATTATGAGACCTTAACAAATGTAAGCTATTATGATTATAACTATCTAGGTCCTTTGGGCCATTAGCAACTCTCACACAAAGGGTATATATAAACGTGGCATTCATATAACTCCTGGCATTTTCTGGGTAGTTTTTAGTTTCAAAGTTTTCTACTAAATTTTTTGATATATAATCACTATACAACCCTGGAAGCAGGTAGTATTAGCCCAGATATACATAAGAGGAAGTTGAACCTTAGTGAATATAAGTGGTTTTCAATAGTTCATTCAATTCTTTAGTGGTGGAATCATGTATTTTTCTCAAGAGAAGTAAATATTGCAGAGAGTCACTTACCTAAATCATACCTAATGGCTTTTGGGGAAAGTGCTTCTCTCAAAATGCTAGACATTTGGGCCGAGGGCAACTCAATTTGAGTTGTTTCTAATGTGATCTGGAAAACTTGGGCTTTTTCCTGAGGGGGTCAACCTGGCACAGAGAAATTCTCAATTTCTAAAAACACTCGCTTAATTTGCTCTTTGATGCTTGAAAAACCTTTACATGAGGAAAACTTCACTTGACAATTTGATATATGGCTTAAAATGGACTTGATCTTGGCAGATGGCACTGTATGGTTTGGTTCCTACTTACATCTCCAGCTTCATGTTGAGCCTTTTCTCTTTTGTCCTCTGTGTTCATCTAAGCTGGAAGACTCTCAGTTCCTTGAACTTTCTGACTCCTCGATCTTCCAACTGCACTTCTGTCCACTTGAAAACAAACCACTATTTCCTTGCAATTGCCATTAGTGCTTCATGTTTCAGCTTACGTATCATTTCCTTAAGAAAGCATTTTATGTTATGTCCCCTCAGACTAAAGTGAAGTTTCCCTCTTCTAGGTCACCAGGTATTACAATTATTTAAATGTCAATCTGAAAGTATTTCCTTAATGTCTTCCTTCCTCAGTAAAATATAAGCCCCATGGAAGCAGGAACCATGTCTCTTTTGCTCAGTGCTTATTCCTCAGTGTCTAGCACATACTATGCCTTCAATTAATATTTGATTGACTGAGTTATGTTCCTGTTCAGGTGTAAATAACCAATATCACATCTTTTCCTGAGAGAGTCATGATAAAGGAGTGAGTTGAGAGAGCACAATGGTGCTACCAACCTGATTGAGGCTAGAAGACAGTAAGAGGGAATGTCACAAAAAGGGACTGTTTCAGAGACTAAAGAAAAACACAACCCATTCAATAATCTATATTACTTTCCATCCAAGTAGAAGGCAATGGATTCTCCCTTTTTCTACACAGTGTACTATGGAATAATGTACTACAGGAGTAAGTGCACGATTGTCAGATATCAATCCAGATGGCTCTATGGCGGCTATCACCCATGTGAAACATTGGAAAACAGGAGAAGATCATATGCCTGCGAAATTCTAGTTGAAGCCTCATATTCAAAGAATCAAAGAGCAGTTGTCCTGAGTACATAGTGTGAGTCATGCATTTCACAATTTAACAGGACATCATATATTTGCAGCTAACTAGTGGGCTTTTAGATATCCTTTTGCTTGGAGTATCCCAGAGAAGATAGTGCCTAGGTCCCAGTGGCTAAGACCACTAAGATGATGAATGGATGAATCAATATACATTTTATCAGGCCACATTCAACAGAACCCCAACTTGACTGAGTAAACGATTAGTTTATCACATAACAAGATATATGCAGTTTGGGGCTGGTGCAGCTTGTTGAGAAAATCATCAAGGACTGAGACTCTTTCTATGTTCCTGCTTTACCATCTCTACTTGTAAGATGGGCTGGGACACGGAGAACTTGAGCTGGGCACATTCTCTTCTTGAACAAACTTGGAGTGCCTTAGTAAAGGAAGAGGGGGATAATAGATGTTGGGTAGGCAAATAGTAGTGTCTGGCACGCTTAGGGTTACATCTAAATCTAGGACTGCAGCTCTGCTTTCCAGGAGGAGACAAAGTTTGAGCACTGAGTCTGACCCAACCATGCTCTGGATATGTTTCCTAACCTAGTTAAACGTTAAGTATGAGTCTGTCATTTAATCAGCATGTAACTTCAAAACATTGATTTCTAAAGTACTAAAGAATAGACAGCAGTGAAAGGAACGAGGACAGAAGGAAGATGCTCTTTTTGAATGAGATGCTTAAAAGGTATCATAAAATAAAAAGGCTTGAAGAATCAGTAGTTAGAATAAAAAGAATAATAACATTTAATTTTCCAAATAGTAAAAGAAGTATCTCTGTGTGGGTGGATAAGAAAAAGCATGTATTTAGATGTTGGCCCAGTAATTATTATGTATAATATTAGACTACTTTATTACAACAGAACCTGCAGAGACTAGATTCATTGAATAACAACATCTAATTATATCAACAGGGGTATCACTATATTTTGCCGAGTGGGCCTGTTCCATGCATGAGTTTTGTCTCATACTTAGGATTAGCACCCCTTTTAAGAGTTGCATGTATGTTTTCTTTTGTAAGAGATCTAAGAGCTGCTGGGACACCCAAAGGGAGTGAATTTAGAGTCTTCCATTATTTGAATGACTCAATCGTTCAGATTTTCCCAGGGAGAAAAATATCTCCAGCATAAATGGTGGGTTAAGTTCTTTCGTACATAATAACTGTTTCAACCAATCAGATTTTTTCTAATATATTGCCTCTTTTGAGTTAAATTATTCCCAGCAAATAATTATGTATTTTTGGGTGTTTCATGGTACAACTAGAGAATCCAAATTAAAAAGAGATTAATTTGGAAACATAACTATCTATATAGCTCTCTTTGGTACCTTCTTAACTAACTTTTCTTCTTTATCTTATTATTTTTCTTTATCTTATTCTCTAAGAAGAAGCTGTAGCAAGTACTTGGAACCTAGTGTGAACCTGGGAAAATTATCCAGTCTTTCTGAGATTCCATTTTCTTATCTGCCACACTGAGATAAGACGTTAACTCATTGGTTTGAAGGGATGGTTAGAGAAGTCCTCATATGTAAAATATCTAGCAGAGCCTGGCACATAGTTGGTGCTCAGTAAAAGTTAATCTCTCAATCCCACCTCTTTTCTTTCCTCCACCTCCACCTCTTTCTTTTCCTTAGAGATGCAAAGTGTCAAGTCATTCTTCTTCATTTTGTAGACTATCTCTTCTCTCTTGACTGCCTCTTTGTCTTTTTTCACCCAGGTGCATCTTGAACACTATTGTTAAATTCAACTATGACCTGAGGGTTGAATTTGAGAAGGTGATTAAGACTCAAGAATAACCTCACATGGGAAGGAATTACAACTCTCACAAACTTTAGGCTCCCAAGAATGCATTGAAACCAATCCAGCAGGAAATGACTTGCTGACAGGCAGTCAAAGGATCCTCAGGAAGATCCTCTTTCCCATGCTATGTTGGCTGGGTCAATGTTACCCATATTGAGGTAAAAACTCAGAGAGAGGGTCATTTTCTGCATGGGGGCAACGCCCGTGGCTATTTGTAACTATACAGAAATGTGAAGTTGCCCTCCCGAAAGAGATGGGGAATTTCAGGATTAGAATTATCTAACATCACCTCAGCTAGGTTTACAGAGTTTAAAGCAGAGCTATATAACTCATTTGCTCTCAGTAGGACGAGCTCACTGGAAATATAACATCTGTTCACCTAATGCTCTTCTCCCCATGTAAGTCTCATTGCCTGATTGCTTGAAGTAAAACTTAAAACTTTCAAGCAAGTGAACCCCAAAATGAGCACATACACAAACAGAATGCTAGAATTACATCCAAACCTTTCACTATACTAAAAAATTCTCATCTAACAGGATTCATTCCTTCATCATTTAACCTCTTTCCTCTTAATCAATCAAAAACATTTTCTTTGTATTCATCTATTTATTCAAGCAGTAAACAAATATCGAGTATCTTTGATGCCTCAGGCACTAGGATAGGTAATAGAAAAAACGTGGTGAGGAAAATAGACATATTTCCTGTCTCTCATGAAATATGAATATTAAACAAAGACACAAAGGTAGCTATTGTTTCCTCTGTTCAGCATACTTTTAGATTGAGTCCTTGTCACACATATAAACCTTTTTTCTGATAATAGGCACCAATCCCTAGAGGAGTGGCCTTGTCTCTCTAGTCAATCATAGTACATATCTTTCTAGGCACAGTGATGGGTCTAGGGTTGGGCATGTGACGCAAACTTTCCCAGAAGGATTCATCCTCTGAGTCTTTCTATGTGAAACAATCGTAAAGAGCCCAGAAACTTCTGGCCACCATGATGCTTACCAGATGAAGAAGGTTCGCTTGAAGTAGGAAAGAATAAAGCCAACCACAGATACGCATAAGTTACACATAAATGGGACAGAGAGGAATGAAATCCTATTAGTTTTATCCTTGCTTCCAGAACCTAAAGCCCCTGGAGGTGACCTGGTTTCTGTATTGTCTCTTTAGATTCTGGTAGATGCCCAGATATTGTGCAGTATTCACACTGTGTGATCCCATTTTAGTTACACTTCTTGCAATTAAAACACGCTTACTGATGAAAAAAATATATAAATTCATGTTTATTAATGGTCATACATGCTTTAAAGGAAATACATGGACCAGGAGAGCATAAAAAAGAGGGAGTCATCTCCTCTAAGAGGGCAGGGAAAACTACCCTGAGGAAGTACATTTAAGCTGAAATCTGAAAGATGAGTCTGTGTTAGACAGGAAAGGAGGGAGAAGGAAATAACAAGCAGAAGGGTCTGGTGGCTGGGTGTTGGAGTTTCTGAGTGAAGGCCAGAGTTGCTGAGACACTGATCTGCAGATCCAAATGGGCAAGGATCAAAGCACAGAGGTCTTGTGGGCCATGTTTTTCCTGACCAGGGTTATAAACATTAAACACTTCCTCACATATATACCGCAAACTTAATTTGAGGACAGTTTTCACTGGCTGGCATTGTATTATAAACTCTGTGATGACCAGAAATATATCTCTGTAATCATTAGCGAAACCCTCCCTCTTACAGAACTTACAAAGAAGCTAAGTGGCCCTATGAGTATGAAATAAACAGAGATGAAATAAAACATGAGTGAAAAAGAAAAGTGCAGATGGACTTTTGTTCTGTATACTTAGCCATCAGAGGTGAAAAGAAAATCTATGTCCCACAAAATTTCATTAGGGTAGGAGATTCTACCTGTTAGGAAACTGGGTGATTACCTTGCCTGAATTTAGTTTGTAAATACAAATATTTGATTAGTATCTAGGGCATTCCTGAAGAAACTGATAGATCCAAAAATCCAGAAAAAGAAAGTATTCTTTTCAAAGTTTGGAAGAAAGATGAGAGAACAACGGGGGAAATACAGTAGTGGGTATTCCTGCTTAAAATACTTAGGTATCTTTTCAATGCATATAGATTTTTCTCTTTAAATTCTAGGGACCTATGGACATAGTCATGCACCAGAGGGAACAAACATTAGTGGTAATTTAATGGGAATAGATATATCTAGAAATAAACATTAACCAGCAGCATTATGTAAAATTTTAAGACAAAATCATAAACCCAAGCCCACTTATTATATTTTATTGCCTAGCAAAAGTCATCATTGCTTATAAAAACATGGCTTCACATAAAGGCTACAGTCATTTTAAAAGTAATTTACCAATAACTTGCAGAAAAAAAGATTTAAAAAAATTATGGCAATGCTATTTCATTAGAAGGTGTAGTGATGTGCATCATTTTAAGGTACAGGAAATCTTGTTCATTCTGGCTCAGCCTGTTTCCATCAGTGGGAAATGACTGACTAGCTCAGCCTCAAGACTAGCTGCGTGTTAAATTAAGGAACCCCTTCAATTATTACTGTTATCCATATTCCTAACACAGCTTATTAACTACATATTTCTAGGTTGTATGTCTATATTTAGTACTGTAATCTTCTTTATTAAACATTTCTTTTAGTAAAGTAAATGAACATGTCACTAAACAATAGTTGTTAGAATTGTTCCAGTCCATTCTCCTCAATTATTTATGAAATGAATTTTTAAGTCACTTAAGGGATAGAAGAATCAAGGAAGCTTAGGTTTGGTTAGGGCAAAAAAATAAAACAAAAAATGGAGTAAAACCTGCTCCTTAAATGGAGGTAGCTTGCTTCCTTTGAAGTTCTTGTGAATATTGCTTAGTATTGCTAATATAGAACACTCATTAGCATTAAAAAGCTATAATTAAATGTTTAGTCCCTTGTGCTGGGTACCACACCACTGTCTAGTTTTGTAGGTCCTGCCCTCTGCATTACTTGTAGTTGAAGATGTGTAGTCTTCTGCATGATCTACAAGCCCTTAATCCTCCGGCCTGGGTCTACTTCTCCAGTATCATCCTTACCAGCCCCTTTGCTGATCATTCTCACACCATATCTAATTACTTTCAGATTCCCAAATACCTCAAGCCTCTTTTACTCTCAGGGCTTCCAGAATACTGTTACTGGCTACAACACCTTCCCTCTCTCCTCTTCTTTTACTTATATCTTGGTCTCTCTTCCAAACTCACAACAAACACTGTCTTTTTTTCAGGAGGCCATATCTGATCTCATCAGGCTGGGTTAGGTGTTGCTCCTCTATATAATCTCCTGGCATTTTGTGCTTAACTCTAACAAACCTTTTGTACTGTAACTTATGATTTTATTTTTAACTACTCTAGTGCCTAGTGTAGCTTGTATAACAAACATCCACTAAATATTCAATGAAAAAATAGATTAAAAAATTAATTACAAGTGAAAAAAACTATGATCCAGGAAATCAGGGAGTCACCTATTCCTTAATAAAACTGGAAAAATAGTTCTAATACCCTAAGTAACTCTGATATCTGCAAAACTCCCCGTCTATTAGTGCTTCTATTTATTATATTGGTAGCAGGCCTCTCTTTCATAATGTTTTGAGCATAATTAAATTGACACTAAATTATATTTAACTCCTCTGTATATCTAACCTGAAAAATTCATATTCAGTTAACACTCATTTTTCTCCAAAATATGCAATCTTAAAATGGCACTGTACTCACAGCTGATAACACTGTCTTGGCTATGCTAATCTGAATTAACTAAAGAATTCATTTTGAAAAATAACAAGCAACCCCATAACTTCTCAATTAATTGTCTATGTTATATGTTATTCACAACAGATTCTACTTAGAATCATAGAATTTGGGTTTTTGGGAACCTTGGCAGTCAACTAGTCTGAGTAGAACTTGTAGTTCAAGTCTATCTAGTTATCTGCCTCAACGCTCAAGATTGTTTTCAGCTTTACAATCTCATGGCACAGTTTGGCTCAGTGCAAGGATGTGGAACAACCATGTAAGACTATGCGAGAGTGCAAGACATGGTGACCCAGCACAGACGCCAGCCTTCTTTCTCCCTCCAGGCTGACTTTATTCAAATTGCTCCAGGGCAGTTCCTGATTCTACTTTCTAGTTCTCCTCAACATTCAATAGCTGAACTACTCCATTTGATAGGAAAATGTTAAATTTCTGCTTCTGGCTGTGGTCAACATTTAATAAATTAGGTTTTGGTAGTAGTTGTTCAACCATTTTTTCAGTGTTTTTCTCCTGATGTTTTTGTTTTCAGTTCTATGATTGCTATTTGCTAATTGATTTGAAGGAGAAGTTAGTAAAAGGAAACTAGTTTTAGTTTAATACAACTAAATACCAGTTTGAGTTTTTCTACAAGTTTGGAGAAGTGATTATTTTAAAAGAATTATAAGTTTACTTATGAAAACTATTAAAAGTAAGTGAGCACTCCTCTCCCTTCTTGATTTTACTGTAAATCACTGAGAGTTGATTTAAGAGTTACTTTTTCACTTAGAAAGATTCAGGTCTTTACTAGGCACTTCTAGGGGTCAAGATTTGTGAAATGTAATGAAACATGGCCTTGTGACTAGTACAAAAAGATACTATAAAACTTTGATAGAGATCCATCGAGTGGCACACTAATAATGTATTGGGATATTACAATAAATAGGATGAAGGCCACTTTTCTCCTAAGTAGGTAATAGAAAATGGACACTGAAGTTGTGGAGGCTTAGTTATTTACTAGCTTTGAGATTCTAGAAAGTCACTTAAACTCAACATCAGTTTTCTCGTCTTAAAATGGAGAAAATAATACCTTGCAGGTTGACTGTGAGCATTAATTAAAATATGTGAAGTCCTTAAACAGTGCCTGGTATATATTAGGCTTCAATATATAGTAGCTATTATCATTATTGACATCTTAATGCAGTATTTATTAAATGTGTATTGCTAGGTCCCCTGCATTGTGATTGCCTAGTGATCTTTAAAGAAAAAATGTTCCTGAGTTACAACCCAGAGACCCAAAATTAGAATATTAGAAAGTTAGTAGTAGGACTTTGAATTTTTAAGGTGATGGTGACATCTGAACTTTCTACTTATTATTATGAGATTGTGCCTACCATTTTATATAGCCTCACAATGTTGGGATTAATATGATCATTTGTATGCTCAGGAATCCGGAGTGTAGACTAACCTTTTCTGTGCTGATAAATTGTACCATGGGCACTTAGTAAATCACATTATAATGAACTATTTTTAAAAATTGTTATAAGGTGGTTGTAATATATTAACCTATGCTATGTGAAAGTTAACTTCAAAAGAAAGAAAAAAGCTTTGCTAGTGTTTTTGGCTTGTAATTTATATGTTTCCAAGGTGTACCTTTAACTTACATACTCTGCACAACTGATCCAGGTACTATAACTAAAGTATGAACTCCTCAGTGTAATGTCTGCTAAATATTTTAGATTGCTCATTTCTGGGACCAAGGAGGCATCAATCTACCAGAGGTGTCATTTGGAACAGCTAATACTTATGTATCTTGTGGCAGTGGAAGTCTCTGTCACCTCATTGAGTGGGAGGAAGTCAACTGTGAGAACTGCACAGAATTATCCAACATTTTATAGACCCTTTCATGATGAAATCTAGAGAGCAATTATCTGTTAACACATCTGCACTGGCCCTGGGAAAAAAATAAACAGTTAACTTTAATGAAACTGTAAGCATTGATTAATCGTTCCTCTTGGAATCATTCATTTTGGTTTTAATAGCCAAGAAGATGTCTGCCATCACCCAATTTAATAAGAGGCTCCTCCCATGCTGGTTTTACAGTTACTATTATTAATTTTCACACCTGTGATTGTTTGCATCAGCTAACTTCAGCTTCAACTTGTTGAGAGCACAGAGGTAATTGCATCTAAAAGTGCTCAGCTGAATGCACAATTAGCCTATTGTCAGAAAACTCCGGTGTGCAGATCATATGTTAATACAAAGAAATCTGAATGTTTCCCTCCTAATGGTCCTCAAGCCTTAAAGGTTGGCAGGGAGTTCAGGAAGTTTCTAACACCATTCCTTTCTCTCCAATTAACTACAATTCTAAAGTATCCACGGGGATCTAGAGTATTAATTTTAAAGTATTCTAAGTGAAATGAGGTTTTATGAGGCCAAACACAGATCAAATTCATTTCAACCTATTTCCAGCCAAGCAGGGTGATCCAAGAGGTTAAGTATCCAAGGTTTTGTTCATGCCAGGATGTTACTACTGGTTTTTGAACAGAAATGTTTTGATCTAGAAGCGATCTTTGAGATTATATCAAATACTTCAATTAAACAGACCTTTGTTGCACATTTACATGTTACACTGCTCTGTTTACAGATCAGTAAAAGTTGAAATCCAGAAAGAATGAATTATTTGTCCAAAGCCCTATAATTAGAACCTCATATCCAGATTCTTATCTAGTATGCCTTCCATACCAAAGCTGTACCTTTGCAAGTTGCTTCTACATTATAGAATATCAGAGAAAACTTCCTAGATTTTTCTCTCATTCTTTCCAGGTTTTGCACAAATTTATTATGGGATTTCAATAATCTGTTAGGAAATACAATGAAGGAGATTCCCTGGTAGCTCCCAAGGACTGCAAAACACATGTGATTCCTTCTGGAACTTCTCTGGACCCAACACTAACTCTTGCTGTGAGATTTAGGGATAATATCTGCATGTTTTATACTATCATCTTGTCAACAGAGGCATAGTAAATGTAATTAATTAATTAATTACAAATAAATAAACATAGTAAAATTAAAGCTAAAGATGCCAGTGATTAAAACATAAGTTCCAAATGAGACGTCAAAATAAAACCCCATTTTATTGTGGAATAAAAGTGCATGACAGAGTTTGAGGGCCATTTGTTTACCTCAACATGTTTTGCACAAGAACCCTGAGAATTCTTATTATGCCTTCTCCTTAAGATAACACATTGTAATCAGAAAATACATTTTAAAATGCAAGTCAAAAATATATGAACATTATTAACTAATTTGCATACAGATATGAATTAACACAATATTAGCTAAGAGAGATCTTGTGTAAAGTGACGTCAGGGGTTGAAGTTCAGAAAAGATGTGACACAGTGGAAAAGAAAAAAGGAAATCTGGAACAGTGTAAATGTTAGAGGAAGTCTCGGTGCACCATATTAGGGACTCCTAACCACATCGAAGGTCATGATGAGCAAGAGAAAGAAGGCAGAGATACGTGAAAGTCAAGTCAGTAATGGCATTTATACTTGTTTATCCAAAAAGAGGAGGAACCTCTGTATCCCATATTTCATTGAAGGTCTGGTTTTCTCTTCCATTTCCAGGATTGATAATATTAGGTGGTCAATCTCTTCCCATCACTAAAAGTCATTAACTCATACCACAGGTTGTCAATATATTTTCACTTTTCACTAAAATGCTTGTAAATAAAAATTCTAAAGCAGATTTTCCCATTCTGTTCAACCCACCTTATCCTGTGTGTTTGATCTCACTTAAAATAAGAGCCATGTGCTTTTCCCTCGCTGACAAATCCCTATGTGATAGATCCATGCCTACTTCTCTGACCACAACCCGTTACCACTCTGCCAACTTGCTCATGATAATTCAGCTAATTTAGCCTTGCTTTTCTCAATCACACGAAACATATCCTTGTCTTAGGTCCTGTGCACTGGTATTCTCTTCCCTTTGACCTTGGGAGGCAAAAGAGTGTAGTGGATAAGAGCATGGGTCCTGGAGACAGAAGATTCTGCTTCATATCCTGGCTCTGCTACCCTCTTTTTGCCACAACTTGGCAGGTGATTGAATCTCTTTCAGATTCAATCTTCTATATAAGTAATTTCTACCTCTTGGGATTGCTGGGGTTGGGGAGAGGTTAAGTGGGTTACTAGATGTAAAACACTGAACAATAAGGAGCACATATTAAGTATTTGGTAAATGATAGCTGTCGCTATTGTCATGATTGTTGTGGTTATTATTATTATTATTGGCTTTTACACAAAGTCTAGTTCCTTCTTGCCATTCGTGTCTCAGCTCAAATATCATCTCTTAAAACAGACTTTCCCTTACCACCAATTTAAAGTGGCCCCTGTTACTTTCTACATATCAAGATATTTTAATTTCTTCATAGCACTTATGAAACTACCTGATGTTTCCGATCGATTTATTTACTTACTGTCACCCCACACATCAATGAAAACTGTGACAGCAAAGATCTTTTCTATTTTGGCCACTGCTAACTCTGCAGGACCTAGTATATACCTGGAATATTAAGTGCTCAACAAATATTTGTAGCATGAATGAACCATGTGCCTCGCCCCAGCACAGTATCCAACATTTAATAAGATTCCACAGATTTTTACTGACTGAGAAGGTGGATAGGGTTGAATTGTGATTCTTTAAACTAACCACTCTTCTCAACTTAGCTTCACCACACAGTCCTGGAGGTACAGAGTCTACTTGCTCTTCTTAAGAAAATACCATAAATTTCTGATGCAATTTCCTTTGATTCTTTTTCAGTGTTTCTACTTGTACAGAGAAAGGAACTTGGATTTAAAGGCAGTTAGACCTGGGTTCGAATTCACAAATTAATTGTGAATGTAGGCAATTTACTTAAGGTATTTGTGGGACTTCTTTAAGCCCCACTTTCCACATGTGAAAAATTGGAATAATAAGAGTCACAATAAAAATTAAGAATAAAGACTTATATTAAGCACCAGGTAAATTGAGGATTATAAATAATAAAAATGATAATGATAATAATAAATGTTTTGAAAAGGATCTTTTAGAAAAGTCCTCTTAAGGTGGAACAGAATAGTTTATAAATCACTTTTCCTAATTAAGTTCATCACTTTCTTGTTGGCTCCTTAGCCTTTCTCTACTAAATTTGTTTCCACCCAGCTAGGTTTATTCATTTTTTTTAAATGTATATTTTTTAATTGAAATATATTTGACAGACAACAATGTGTAATTTTAAGGTGTACACCATGTTGATTTGATATATTCTCCATCATTTTATGTGAGAAAGTATTGTTAATTTATTTTAATAGAAGTCTACCACTTATAGTTACCCTTTCTTATCTCCAAACCATGAATTTGCTTCTTTTTGTTTTTTTAAAAAAGTACGTTCCTCAAATGTGCCATATTTTGTCCTTCCTCAGTGTCTTTCCACATGCCATTCACTAAGCTGGGCATCTCCCACCCCCTGCCAACATTCCACCTTAGTCACCTCTGCTCATCTTTCACAGCTCAGTGAAGATTTCACTTTCCCGAGGAAGACTGCCTATACTTGCAGGCCAAATCTTCCTGTTGTCTGCTCTTTTGGTACCCTCTATTTTTCTTTCATAGACCTTTCACAGTTTGTAATTGCTATGTGTCTGAGTGATTATCAGATTAATATGTGTCTTCTTCCACTTTGCAAGGTCCTTGAGAGTAGGGGTCATATCTATTTGCTCAGCACACTGCATGGCACCATACTATGCAGAAGGTTCTCAGTAAATTATTTGTTGAATAAAAATATATATATCAGATTGGTCTGAATATTTCTGTGAATTTCTGGACATTTTTCCCATCTTAACTTAACTCACTCTCTTAGCCTAAGTTCCCTAAAAGCAGAGATAAAGAAAAAGGCTTGCATGCAAATAGTTTATTTGTGATTATTAGCCCAAGGAGCAGGTTATAAGGATTAGGAGGAGTGAACAGGAAAGGTGGAAAAGCCAATAAAACAATACTTCATCAGGTTGGTCACCACTATAATGACTGGTGTTCCCATCCCAGGATTATTTGCGAAGTGTTATGAGATGTAGCCTAAAACTGTCCAACCTAGGAACAAAGGAACAACATATGCACATTGGCTCTTGACCCCCATTGGCCAAGATTGGCTCCACAGGCATTAACTCCTCTGTACTTCCAGCTTGCCCATGAGACAGTTCCAACATGAGGTTCACTAACATAAAATGTTCACAGTGCAGTGTCTGGGAAGCCTCAGAGAATCAGGGGAGAAGCACGTGGAGAGGGGTCAAGGTGACGCATTGTCAGGTAATAGCTGCACAAAGCTGTCTAAGTCTGCATGAAACTGGTTGCTTTATGAATGTAAAAGTGGTGCTGAGAGGACATGAAGTTGTGTCATATCAATTCTCTTCGTGCACAGCCCGGTTCAACCTCTGTCCGGCTAAGCTTGTACACAGTCTCTGATGATTAATGTTGGTATTTAATCAGTCAGTTGTTCACTCATGTCAAGATAATACATATTCCAAGCTGGTCATAAAAAAATCATGTCATGTGTGGAAAAGTCAGAATTCTTATGTAAATTAGGATATATGGCATTGCTTGATTTTGCCTTCATACAAAAATCATCATTCTGCCATGAAAAGAAATCAGATTGGTTCAACATAATTTTTTTGTTCACAAGGACATTTTTGTTTAATGTCCAACTTCCTGAGTTATTAGATTAGCCTGGGAAATTAGGAGTTTGGTTTATGACTTCATTCCTCCGAGATACTTTCTTCTTAAAAGAAGAATTTTAAGGACCTACTTTTTGATTTGATATTTGGGGAATATGTCTTTTTTCTTTTCCTGCCTACCTACTGCCCATCAGAGTATTTAGCTTATCATATTAATGTCTTTCCTGATTAAAAAAATAGAGCTGTTTAGTTCTATGAAATATGAATGCTATGTTACTTACGTGTCATATTTGTGGAAGCATTCTCTTTCCTGGGGCGAGTGTAAAGAAGGAGTCACACTACAAAAAACCAGCAACAAAGTTGGGAGGAAGCCTTCCCAGATGTTCTAATCCAAAAATGCATGCTTGTGACATGATATTCTTGGAATTCCAGTTTGGTAAAAACCAATAGTTTCATCATAAACATTGTTGGTCTAATTGCATGCTTTCAGATTGGAAGTTTGATTTTTTTTTTTTAAATATCTCTTCAGAAGAGCTACCAGCCCATGCAATATTTTGAATTTTCTAAAAGCTCAAATTTTAAAAATTATCTGATCTAATTATTGTTGCATATATGATTCAAAATCAGGCCTATAATTGACTAATAGCAGTCACAATCAGTTGGCTGAGAGACACTTTGTTAAAGGGGAAAGAATACTGCATTCTCTAGAAAACCTTCCACCAAACTAAGTGTCTTTTTTGTTTCCTATGCATTAGACTTTGAATATATATATATTTTCTTCACAATTGAGCTCAAACTTTTTATATAATTTTGAATTCTACTTTATTCCTGAATAATGTTTTAATACTATAACTCTTTGAATAAACTCAGTTTTGTACATTTATATTTAGTCAAGCAGCCAAAAGCATTAATTAGGCGCCTATTCACTGGGTATAGTTTCCTATAGGAACACACACACACACACACACACACACAAATTCATTTGGAAAAGAAATTGAACACATAGTCTCTGCCAGTTAAAAATTTATAATATTAAACAATGTTACAAATATTGGTAAGTTAAGGGGAGAATATGCTACTGGTTAAATTTAAGACACTATTAAATATTGAATTAGAAAAGGATAGTTGGTACTTTCATTTAGTAAAATCTCTGCTCTATTGTAAAAGCATACTATGTCGCAGGTCTTGCCATTCTTTGGGTACAAACTAACTCCCTTTAATATGTAGATGTGATGTGAATTTCAGTAGCTTAATAGCTCTTTCCAACAGATAACTCAGCCCTCTTCCCAGATTCCCTTCTCTCTTAATACCTTTGGGAGCCCACAAGAAATATCTCATCTGTGATGATTAAGATGCCCACTTTTGTGTATCTCTTGACCACTACTCAAATTTCCTCTAGGTTCAAAACTGCAGGACTTATTTTTTGTTCTACCAAAATGGGTATAAATAATCTTCCAGGTCCTTTGCTTTTAGAGGAACTGTGGGATGAATTCAAGTGCCCTGATATACATGTAGTTAGTGTCCTAGAAGGTGGGGGAGAGAGGAAGTAGAGAAAATGTTTGAAAAAAATAATAGCCAAAATTTTTCCAAATGTGATGAGCAAAATAAACTTATGTATCTAAGATGCTCAATCAACCCCAAGATATTTGAAAAAAATTACATCAAAATACATTGTAATCAAATTTCTCAAAACCAATGATAAAGAGAAAATCTTAAAAGCAGCAGAGAAAAAAGACATGTTATGTAGAGAGGACCAAAGATAAGAGTAATAACTGATTTCTTGTTGGAAAAAATGCAATTGAGAAGACAGTAAAGGAGCAATTTTAAAGTACTAAAAGAAAGAGCACTGTCAATCTTGAATACACACCCAGCAAAATATCTTTAAAAAGAAGGTAAAATTCAGACTCTTTCAGACATCTAAAGCTGAAAACATTCATCACCAGCAGACTCACACTACGCAAAATGTTAAAAGGAGTTCTTCAGGCAGAAGGAAAATGATGCCAGATGGGAATGCAAATCTACACAAAGATACAAAGAACACTAAAAATGGTAATTACACAGGTAAATATCTAGCCTTTTTTAGTATTTAATATATTTTAAACATAATGGAGTGTTTAAGCAAAATATTAACAATGTAGTATGTCATTTATAACATATGTAGGAGTAAAATGCATGACAATAATAGCACAAAGTCCTGAAGGGGAGAAATGGAAGTATACTGTTTTAAGGTTCTTATAATATATGTTTAGTGGTATAATAATACCTGAAGATAAACTGTTATAAGTTAAAGATCTATACTATAAACCCTGAAGCAACCACAACATAACAAAACACGTAGCTATAGCAACAAGTCGGCAAAAGAGAAAAGATAGGGAGAGGTCAGGAAAGGAGTCCAAACTTTCCACTATAAGAAGAATAAGGTCTGAGAAGCTAATGTAAAATATGGTTACAATAATTAATGATACACTATTTTATAATTGAAATTTGCTAAGAGAGTAGTACTTACATGTTCTCATCCACCCCGCCCCCCCAAAAAAGGATAAATATGTGAGGTGATGGATTTTTTAATAAACTAAATGAGGAGAAATCCATTTACAATGTCTACCTATATCAAAGCACCATGATATACACTTTAAATATCTTATAATTTAATACATCAATTATACTACAATAAAGCTGAAATAATTAAAAAATACTCAAGTGTGGAAAATAAGACAAAGATGAAAAAGAAAACAAAACCAGATAGGAGTAATAGAAAAAAATAGGTGTTTTATTTAAACCTAACCATACTAATAATCACTTTAGGTATAAATGGCCTAAACACCTCATGTAAAAGGCAGAGAGTACCATGTAGGATAAAATAGCAACAACCAACTACATGCCACCTATGAGAAATGTATTTTAAATGTAAACATACAAATAGATTAAAAGCAAAAATATGGAAGCACAATGTTAACACTAATAAAAAGAAAGTCGGAGTGGCTATATTAATACCAGACAAAATAAATTTCAGAGCAAAGATGATTACCAGGGATAAAAAGATAATTTCATAATGGTTAAGGGAGAAATTCTCCAGGAGGACATAACGATCTCAAATGCTTATGTACAAAAATATCAGAGTTTCAAAATATGTGAAATAAAACTAACAAAATTGCAAGGAGAAATAGATAAATCCACAATTATGGTTGAAGATCTCAACACCTCTCTCTCAATAATAGAACAAGTAGGCAGAAAATATGCAAGAAAATAGTGGATATGAACAACACTATCATCCAACTTGACCTAATTGATATTTGTAGATCCCGCCGCCTAACGATAGTAGAATACACATTCATTTCCAAGAACATTTACCAAGATAGGCCATTTTCTATAAAATATGGACAGACCATGAAACAAGCATTATTTAAATTAAAAGGATGCAAGGATTCAGGTCATACAAAATTTGTTCTCTGACCACAATGGAATTATATTATAAACGAACAATAGGAAGCTTTCTGGAAAACCTTCAAATATTTGGAAATTAAATAGCATGGTTCTAGATAAACCATGGTTTAAGGAAGAAATCAAAAGGGAAATTAGGATGTATTTTGAACTGAAACTGCAACATATCAAAATTGGTTGGATACTACTGAAGCAATATTTGCAGGAAAATTTTTATTGCTAAAGAAGAAATGTCTTAGGTCAATGACCTCAGATTCCATATTTACACTAGGAAAAAAAGGAGAAAATCACACCCAAAGTAAGTAGAGAAAAGGTCATAATAAAACTCATAATAAAACTCAGAGTGGGAATCAATGAATAGAAAACAGAAAACAATAAAGAAAAAATAAAATTAATGAAGCCAAAGCTATTTTTAAAAGAAAATCAATAAAATTAGTTAACTTACAGCCAAACTCATAAAGAAAAAAAAGGGAAGACAAAAATTATTAACATCATGAATGAGAGAGGTGACATCACTAAATATTCCACAGATGTAAGAAAAGAAATAAAAACATATGGAGCTAGTGGAAAGGGAATTAGATTGAAACTGAGTATTATCGGGCTTCATTTTCACCATTTGATAAACGTGTACCCATAGATATTTTACTTCATGGATCTATTCATGCATTCATGCATGCATGCTTTCATTCATTCATTCACTCAACAAATTCCTATTAGCACTTCCCCTGGGCCAGGTATGATGTTAGGCACTAGATATAACATGCTAAACAAAAGTTGAGGGCGGGCCCCATGGCTTAGCGGTTAAGTGCATGCACACCGCTGCTGGCGGCCGGGGTTCAAATCCCGGGCGCGCACCGACGCACTGCTTCTCCGGCCATGCTGGGGCTGTGTCCCACATACAGCAACTAGAAGGATGTGCAACTATGACATACAACTATCTACTGGGGCTTTGGGGGAAAAAAAAATAAATAAAAATTATTAAAAAAACCAAAAAACAAAAAAACAAAAATTGATATAATGCCTATCCACATTACCTTAGAATAAAGTGAGGGATGCAGACATTAACCAGATAATCTAAAATTATATCTGAGACAGTACTACTATATGGACGTATTCCTTGCTATGAGTGTCTAAAACACTCATAGCATAGTGTTTACACTATGACAAAACACTCATAGTATTTGTCTTATTTAGGGTTGTCACGGAAGGATTTCCTGAGTAGGTGAAGCTTGAGCTGCGATTTGAAAGATGAGATGGAGTTAACCAGGCCAAGAGGGGATGCAACACTTAGACGGGGCCCAACGTATGGTCAATGGAACGTGTGTAGAGTAACGTACCCCCCTTCCAGGCCTAGCTCCTCTACAATTATTTGACCAGCTAGAAGCAAAGAATCCAGTGAGGGACTCTGTCGCCCTAAGGGATGGATGAACACCTAGATTGAAGGAGCCCAGATCCCTGTATAATGTCACAGAGCAAATCTCACCACCTGCCCTCCAACCACATTGGTCTTTGACAGGAGTAGTATAAATCTGTGTTTTATCAGGCTCTGTATTTTGGGGTTGTTTGTTACAGGAGCCAGCATTAAATACTCTGACTAATTCATGGGGATATATTAGTTTATCTCTCAAGTCTTCCAGTTGTAAAATTCTGTGATCTAAATTTAGCATTTGAATACAAGTATGATTGTGCTCCCTATTGCTTTGTGTGTTTTATCAAATCTCTCAACAAGACTGTACATACTTCATTAGTAAATACTACATTTTATCCGTTTTATTTATTCCATCTCATAAACAGCTGGGTAAATAATATGTAGTCTAAAATGCTTCCTAATATATCAATCAATTGATCTTTCTTTGTTATAGAGAAGTATGATTTCTTCACTGCACTATGCCGCTTTTTACTTACAATTTTCAATGTTCGCTGAGAAAAACACATTTATATCTGACACTTTTTGTGCTTGGAGGCTTGGAGTGAAGTTTTTCCCTATTTTTATGAGGTTTATAATGATCAAATCTGCAATTAAGATTACTTCCATAAAATACTGAATGATTAATGATTTTAATAATATTAAACTGCTTTTAGTAGACTTCTAATGACATTAGGATGAGGATATAAACCAAAGCAGCTGGTTAGAATCACTGATGTTGAAACCATGCAGCTTTCAGCTGTACATCTTCCAAATCAAGGATAAAATTTTCTCAACCAAATGTACTTAAAAAAAACATAAATAAATATAGGTATAAATTCAAATTTTAATTACTGTGTTTGAGACTACATCAGGAATTTTGAGGTGTGTGATCAATTTGTCTTGATTATATAATATATATGTTTAGCTACCCATATTTTAAAAATATACATCTTTCTTTCAGGAAATCCAAAGGATTTTCTGACTAATAAAATAACTAATCCTATCAATTAACTGATTTTTGGTAATGTTGTCATTTTCATTGAGAAATAGAACAAGAACAGTTTTTGAGAGATTATTACTGCAGTCACTTGGTTTGGTTCACAAAACTCATGCTAACAACTTTCTAGCTTGTCCCCTCTACCATTAAAATTTTTAAGCTAAAAACCACCACTGCTGCTACCAAAATATAATTTTCCATGCTTCCCTTCTAGATAAAGATGGCCAAGAAACACAGATCTGGCATTGTTGGTTGTCCTTCAAGAGGGACCAACTCAGTTGGCACGTGCCTTTTAACTATGTGCCCTTCCCCTCTTTCCCGATTTGAACACAGGCATGATACCTAGAGGTAGACAGCCATCTCGTGACTGGAAGGGTCTAAGCATATGCTAACTGGCAGAGCAGAAAGTGTGTGGTGACCGATGGCATCGTGAAGCGACCATGCCTGTTCCTGACTATCTTTCTCTGAACTTTTTGTTATGTTGAAAAATAAGATACCTAATTTACTTAAGCCACAACATAATATAATTTCTGGCTGATTTACCATTTTTTTCCAGACAAACTCATATCAAATTGAGTCTTCAAATAGTATACCTAATGGCTTAAACCATGCCCTCACAAATCTTAAACATATATACATATATATTTATTTATATAAAAGCTTGTCAGCATTCACAGTTAATTGAATGTATAACTGTATGCATATTTCTTAGGTTAGATATTTTAGTTGTCAATAGAGTGAAAACAGGAACCACAGAACTCAAGCAAAAGCATCCTGTTTTTATAATCACATTATCACATTTCAGAGATTTTTTTTCCTTTTAAATAGAATAAAAATACAGAAAGGAAATTGTTTACTGGATCTTCTTTCAAAACAAGCAAAAGAAATAGTATGAGGACGTTGGGAAGCCTTGTCAGGAAGTATATTGATCTTTATGACAAGTTTCTTCTTGGCAAAAGGAAACACCAAAAGACACATGGCTTTGTGCGATTCCTCAACTCCTGTCTGAGTCTTTTTAAATTCACACAAAATCAACATTTTTTAGAATCATTGATATCCGAGCAAGGCATTATGTTAGGTACTGTAGAGGAAATAAAGATTACGGAGTCTCAATCAATGCCATCACATTGTTTACGATCTAAACTGAAAATACATGACAAAGTAAAGTAATGTTATTTGGAGAGGTTATTTGAGCACAGATTTCATATATAATCATTTAAAATACTACAGATAATCTAATATGTATCTCGTGTTTAGTAGATTGTCAAAAAGTATTTATATATTAAATAATAAAGATGAAAACAAACTGCTCTGGGAAAGCAGAGTAGGAAGCAATTAATTTTGCCTAATAACTTAGGGATTATGAATATTTGGATATTTGAACTGAGTTTGGACGAGCATGACATTGATAATTAGAGACTTTTCTTGGGAGAAGGGTAGAAAACTGAGTGAAGGACATTTTAGACATGAGCAAAGTGATAAAGGTTTTAAAAAATGAATGGTATATTCCAAGAATGCCAAATACTCCCCTGGAGATAGGGAGCAAGATGACTGGGAGATGAGGATTTAATGAAAGGCTGAAGCTAGTTCATATAGGATTATCGCTCTCTTGCAAGGAGTTTGGATATTATTCTCTAGACAGTGGGAAATCATTCAATTTTTTTAAACTAGAAGAGTAACTTGACTGGGTTTAGAAACATAATCTTAGGCAATGTGAGGATTGGTTGGAGAAACTGAAACAAATGCCTGGAGACTGATCACCTAGGAGACAACTGAAATGATCTAGGGAAGAGATGTTGAGAACTGGATTGAACGTTCTATAGGCAACATAACGAATAACAGATGAACACGTTAAATAACAAAACTACAGATTCTAAAACTCGGGCAAACAACTGGGTGGGTGATAAGAGTGGAAGTGTGCGTTTAAAGATAGGACTTAGCCCGAGTTATTGGAAAGATGAGAAGATGAGACTTACTTAACCTAAAGAATACAAAAGGAGATACAAATGTGGAAGGGAAAATACCGAGTTCAGTTTTAGCCATGTGGCCTCTGAGGTGCCAAGAGTATATGTTTATATAAGTGCTCGGTGGAGAGGCTTGCCCTACGTTGTTTGTTTTTAGGAATTCCAAATAGGATGACATTGTTTATTATACCTGTATTTTTAGTAGGTGCAATTTCTAATAATAACTATAAAGTTTACAGTGTAGTCACAATAATACCTTAATTTGCATAATAATTTACAAACTTTTTTTACACTTACATTTCCATTTAATTCTCACGATAACTATAAGATCACTGGGGCAAGAGTTATCCCACTATTTTAGATGAACCAACAAAGAGTGAGAGAATTAAAATTACTTACCTAAGGACAGACAGCTAAACAAGTGGTGCAGGTGCACTGGAACACAAGTCTTTTGAGTGCTTGTCCAGGGATCTTTGCACTTTACTATTTGATCTTATGAACAAAAAGGCAAGCAGAAAATTCACAAACTCCTTTTAGTAATAGTAATAGTGTATCACAGACTATATAAATTAATATTTTTGGAAAGTCATTTTATATATATGTGTGTGTGAGCGCATATATATATCTTATATATAGTATGTGTATCTGTATGTATTCATATGCATGTATAAGTATATATATATAAAAATATATGTACCTTTCTTCATTTACTCCAACCAAAATAATTCATTGGAACAGATTGAGTTCAGAAGCGGAAATGAGAATTCATTTCCCTATCAAGGCAGACGTTAAGAGATTTCAATAATGTAAAACAATGCCACTCTTTCCACTAGATATCTTTGTTTTGAAAATATACCTATTTTATGAAAACTTGTAATTACTGTATTAATGTTATTTTTAAATGAATTGATAAATAAATATTAGTATTTTTTTGTTTCAATTTCAAATACAGTGAACGCAGATAGATATTTACCCATGAAGCAAAAGTGCATTGAGGTCCTCAATAATTTTTAGGAGTGTAGAGTGGTCCCGAGACCCAAATATATAAGAACTGTTATTATAAAATACAAGATACTTGTTGATTTTAACCCTCCTAGTACCTCTGTAAGAGTTGAAACAGTATAGCATGAGCTCAAGAGTACATATAAATCACCTATGTTTCAAACCCCAGCGCTACCACTTACTAGGTATGAAACCTAAGCAAGTCACTTAACTCCTCTGTTCTCAGTGTTGTCAACATTACAATGACATAAGGCACATAGCTGAGCTACTGCCAATGAATCCAAGAGTTACGCCATGGTGTTCCAAGTGCAGGGTGGTAGAAATAGTCCACCTCAGGAGCAGGCCATAAAGGGATGCACTGTCTGTAGAGAAAAATCAACAAAAAACTTAACTAAAAGTCAATTTGCTCTTATTATTGCTATGCACCAGCAATTCTAAACAATGTTAGTGATGAAATACTCATTCTCCAACACATCTTTCGTTAAAGTTCTAAACAATTGCCTGCACCCAGGGTGGATGGCTTCATCTGCCCCACTGGTATAGACAACTGTGTAGCTCTAAGATTTGCTGAAGAGTCCTCTCAGCTCCAGAGCTCCCAGGGGATCAGTGGCTGGGGCCTCTGTTTCAACTACATTCCACTTCACCTTCTCCCTCTGCTTTATTGCACTTCTCTCACTGCCTTACAAAAGTTGTGGCTGAGAGCACAATCCAATAAACCTCGAGCATGCAAAACTGTCTCAGAATCTGTTTCCCAGGGAATTTGACGTAAGACAAGTAACTAATCCGTGATCACACAGCTAGTGAGTTTCAGCATTAGAATTCAAGTGCTGGAAAGTGACTACAATGCACTCATAACTGCTTAATTACTACTTCATTATATAAACACAATTTCATGGTATCCCTAATTCCTATAAACAAAATGAAGACCAGCGTTTCAGTGAGGCAGGCAATCCTAAATTTTCCCTCTGGCCTGAAATCCAGCCAAGAGCTTTGATCACTCACAATTAGAGGGACAATTTTAACCTATACTTGGAGTTAGGGACTGGAATCCATTCCGCAAAAACTCTGAAACTCCACAAAGGAAGAGATCGGAACTGTGCTCAGGGAGTAAACTCTGATGTTGCACCTCATCAGCAGAGCACCTTTCCTTGATTTTTCCTTTTTTAGCTGTATTCTGAGCACCAGTTGCCAGATTTACACTGATTTCCCTGAAGAGACAAAAGAGAGAGTGCCCTTATAGACCCTGATAGTCCACAAACCATCAGGTAGGCCTTTGAGGAGCCTCATTCAGAATGCCTGCTTGATTTCTCTTGGTTAAAGTAATGCATTTCCTAATATTTAAGTGGCAAGGGGTGGGAATTTTACTTTTACTTTCCGCAAAACCATAAAGAAGAAAAGTTAACACATAATCACTTCCTAATAGAGTTCTTACTTTATTACCCTTATAGCCCTTGCAACTACCTCCTATTTTTTCAAATTTGTTTGTGTCTTGTTATTTTTGCTTCATTAATGAAAAATTCATGAGAGTAAGGACTGACTTCATCTTCTTTGAGCTGCTAAAACAATGCATGACACACAGTTAGTGCTCAATAAATGTTTGTTGAATGAATGCATATCCACAAATTAGAGTGGATCTACATTCTGAGATCCTGGTTAAAGTTTGGAGAAAAAGTCTGTTTTCTTAATTATTTTGTAGTTTAAAATGTTCTAGTAATTTCTTACTCTGTCCCAGACACTGTGCTATGGACTCGATTTGAGGAGGCAAATGAAATGGGTATGATACCTGTCCTGAGAACCTCAATAGAACACAAACTAGTATATTTTTTAAACCATATTTGTGCCGGATTTTTAGGATTTTGGTGGAAATCTTAGTAGCTAATATATCAATACTTTTGGGTAACATTTGATTATGTACAAATAAAAATCAACGTATATTATCTCCTGTGTTAAGACTTCTAAAAAGTATTAAATTTTAATTCTGAAATATACTCTGTGACATAGGTATTATTACCCCCTTTTTCCAAAAAAACAAAAAATTTGAGGTTCATTGAATGTGACTTGCTTATCTTCACATAGTAAGTTTCTGAGACAGAGTTGGAATCCTGGAACTCAGGCCTAACTAAAACCCATACATTTTCTAAGTATTTTCAACCCAGAGAAGGAATTTTAACCTACAAACAGAGAAAAATTGGGTAACTCAGTTTTTTGAGAAAGTCCTTCAAATAAATATGTTAGAAACCACTTGATCATCTTTCAATAAGAAAAAAAATCCTGTTAATTTTTATATCACATGTTTTCATGAAAACTTTATTAGTGACAAGTAGTATAAAATAATTATTGCTCTCAGATGGTTTAGGTCTTTTGTCAGGTCCTGAGTTTTATGAACAGATATTACTTTAGTATAGTATGAAATAAACAGATATCCCACAAAGGAAGATATAAAAAGGGTCAATAAGGAATGAAAACATACTCACTGTCATTAGTCATCAGAGAAATGCAAATTATAGCCACAGTAAGACATCATTGCACACACACCAGAACGATGAAATTAAAAAGACAAAGATGTAGTCCAATTTGTGTATTTTTTCTATTGTTTCTCTTGCCCGGTCAGGCATGGTACTTGAAAACATGTTGCTAAAACCGATGTTGAAGAGCGTACTATGTTTTCTTCTAGAAGTTTCATAGTTTCAGGTCTTACATTCAAGTCTTTAATCCACTAGGAGTTAATTTTTATGTATGGTGTAAGATAATGGTCTACTTTCATTTTTTTGCATATGGCTGTCCAGTTTTCCCAACACCATTTGTTGAAGAGACTTTCTTTTCTCCATTGCATGTTCTTGCCTCCTTTGTCGAAGATTAGCTGTCCACAGATCTGTGGGTTTATTTCTGGGTTTTTGATTCTATTCCATTGATCTGTGTGTCTGTTTTTGTGCCAGTACCATGCTGTTTTGGTTACTATAGCTTTGTAGTATATTTTGAAATCAGGGAGTGTGATATCTCCAGCTTTGTTCTTTTTTCTCAGGATTCCTTTAGCTATTCAGGGTCTTTTGTTGTTCCATATAAATTTTAGGATTCTTTGTTCTATTTTTGTGAAAAATGTTGTTGGAACTTTGATAGGGATTGCAGTGAATCTATAGATGGCTTTAGGAAGTATGGACATCTTAACTATGTTAATTTTTCCAATCCAAGAGCACGGAATATCTTTCCATTTCTTTGTGTCTTCTTCAATTTCTTTCAGAAATGTTTTATAGTTTTCGGTGTACAGCTCTTTCACCTCTTTGGTTAAGTTTATTCCTATGTATTTTATTCTTTCCGTTGCAATGGTAAATGGGATTGTATTCTTAAATTCTCTTTCTGCTACTTCGTTGTTAGTGTATAGAAATGCAACTGATTTTTGTATGTTGATTTTGTATCCTGCAACTTTACCGTATTCGTTTATTACTTCTAAAAGATTTTTGTGTATTCTTTAGGTTTTTCTATATATAAAATCATGTCATCTGCAAATAGTGACAGTTTCACTTCTTCCTTTCCCTTTTGGATCCCTTATATTTCTTTTTCTTGCCTGATTTCTCTGGCTACATAAAACTAAAAAGCTTCTGCACAGCAAAGGAAACCATCAACAAAATGAAAAGACAACCTAACAATTGGGAGAAGATATTTGCAAACCTTACATCTAATAAGGGGTTAATCTCCAAAATATATAAAGAACTCATGCATGTCAACAACAAAAAAACTAACAACCCAATTAAAAAATGGGCAAAAGACCTGAACAGACATTTCTCCAAAGAAGATATACAGATGGCCAACAGGCACATGAAAAGATGTTCAACATCATTAACTATCAGGGAAATGCAAATCAAAACTACAATGAGCTATCAACTCATGCCCATCAGAATGGCTATAATTAACAAGACAGGAAACAACAATTGTTGGAGAGGATGTGGAGAGAAGGGAACTCTCATACACTGCTGGTGGGAGTGCAAACTGCTGCAGCCACTATGGAAAACAGTATGGAGATTCTTCAAAAAATTAAGGCTAGAACTACCATATGATCCAGCTATTCCACTGTTGGGTATTTATCCAAAGAACTTGAAAACACCAATTCGTAAAGATACTTGCACTCCTGTGTTCATTGCAGCATTATTCACAAGAGCCAAGACTTGGAAGCAACTCAAGTGCCCATCAAGGGACGAATGGATAAAGAAGCTGTGGTATATATACACAATGGAATACTACTCAGCCATAAGAAACGATGAAATCCAGGCATTTGTGACAACATGGATGGACATTGAGGGTATTATGCAAAGTGAAATAAGTCAGAGGGAGAAGGTCAAATACCATATGATCTCATTCATTAAGTAATAGATAATAACAACAACAAAAAAACACATAGAGACAGAGATTGGATTGGTGGTTACCAGAGGGGAAGTGGGGAGGGAGGATGGCGAAAGGGATAATTAGGCACATGTGTGTGGTGATGGATTTTAATTAGTATTTGGGTGGTGAACACGAGAACATGATATAATCCATGTGGAAATAGAAGTATAATGATGTACACCTGAAATTTATACAGTGTTATAAACCAATGTTACTGCAATAAACAAAAAAATTAAAAAAAAAAAAGGACAAAGAACCTCAGGAAATTTTCCAGGGCGAGGGTAATATTCTCTGTCTTGATAGGTGTTTTTTTTATACCAGTGCATGCACTGGTCAACACTGAAGAAATGGTACACTTAGAATTTGTACATTTTAGTATAAGTAATTTTTCACGAAAAAAGTAAGAAAATATTAAACTCTAGTGAATGATATACATACATACTGAATGCTTAGGGGTGAAGCACATGTTTGCAACATACTTTGAACTGTATCAAGAAATAAAATGGATTGAGGGATGGTAGAGGGATGGATGGATGAACAGTTATGTGTGCACTGTACAATTCTTTCAATTTTTCTATATGTTTGAAAATTTTCATAATAAAATGTTAGAAAAATATTATAAGAATTTGCTTAAGTCCTCTAATATTGGAATTCTTGAATAAATTCTGTATCACAGAGCCCTCCTGACTCCCAGGCAGAATTAATCCCACACTCTTGTATACAACTTATATCCCACACTCTTATATACAAAGAGGCACGGGGAATTAGGATAGGAAGAAAGGATTATTTGGATTCTTCTTTCATTATATATTTATTGCTTAAATATATTACCTAAATTATGAACCACTGTTGTATTTTGAATTATTTGTAAGTCAGTCACTATTGAGGCTGTTTCAGCACTTTGCCCTGTATTACCAGGCCCTGTATTACTATGCTTCTACCAGGCCATACACTTTTTGAGGGCAGGGCTTATTTGTATTCATTTTTATATCTCTTCCCAACATTTAGTGCACTGTTCTGTACACAATGGGTACCCAAAAATTATTTGTTAAATAGAATTGAATTTTGGTCATCACTATCCACATTTACTTGCCTATATTTCACTCTTTTCCTTTCTTCACAAATATGTTCTTCTATTCAGCTTTTCTAATCATCTAGGACTCTTTTTGAAAATGTGTGAAAATGGATCAGGAGTTTTTGACCAAAATAGTAATTTTAATTACTATTAAAGGATAAGGCGGGTTAACAGTAGAAACACCCAGCTACAAAATAAATGTCTTGGGGATATAATGTAAAACATGGTTACTATAGTTAATAGTACTGTATTGTATATTTGAAAGTTGCTAAGAGAGTAGATCTTAAAAGTTTTCGTCACAAGAATAAAAATTTGTAACTATGTATGGTGTTGGGTGTTAACTAGACTTATTGTGGTGATCATTTTGCAAGATATACAAAGATCAAATCATTATGTTGTACACCTGAAACTAATATAATGTTATATGTCAATTATATCTAAATAAAAAAAATAAAAGGGAGGAGAAAAATTAACAATATAATCAACTGATTTTTACTATATGGGCTCAAGTCCAGTGACTTTTGATGTGAATCTATGTCAATTAAAAAAAGCTGTACAAAACAGAGGGTCTGTGGAAGGTGCCCAGTTAAGAAGATTTGTATTGATGAGGGAAATAGGTTTGAAATACGTTTAAAGAGGCCAGATTAGAAAAAAAGAAAGAAAAAATATTAATTTTGATTTTATTTCCAGAACTCTTGAACATTGCTTGGATTGCATACGCTATTGTTTCGTGTGAGAAATAATGGATGCCGTATCTATTGTTTTAATGCATTTTCATAAGTTCTTCGTATGTAAACATGGAAGTACTTTACTGACTACTGTACAAAATATCTGCCTCCTTTTTAAGATTATTTGGTACAGTGTCTCTTCAAAGCGCTGGTTTTCATAAGATCCTGAGGACCTCATTGTAGAGGCAACAACTGAAGCAACCTCTGGGTTGTTGACTGGTGCGCTCCAAGTTATTGGTGAGATGAACTTTAACTTCAACAGTGGTAGGTTCAAGAAATAATTTATAAATAATAACATAATTTGAATATTTAGGTAACTACAATTATCATAATGACAATATGGAATTTATAATAATCTATGATTACAAATCTAAGCAAAAGTAAGAAAATGCAGGTTAGAGAGAATGTAACTTAATTTTGTGTGGTATTAGAGTCAAAATGTATGTTGAGTATCTATCTATTCTTCTCATTGAGTATCAGGTCTAGAAAACAAAAAGGCATGGAACATAGACTCTGCCCTCGAGGGGCATATTTCAGTGCCTCGGGAAACAATAGTCACTCCCATGGAATAAGAAAAAGCATCATGTTCCTATGGTCAGGAACTTTCTGTTTGACCCACCCACAACTTTCGTAGAAAATATCAACTTTTCATAAGCTAGAGGTTTAAGGAGGTTTTCAGAAGCTAATTTTAAAGTAGATTAAAAAAAAACCCCTTCTATTTCCTCACACCTCTGTCTCTGAAGGGTGGTCTATGGAAAAGCTATACCTGTCCTAGCGAGTTGCCCTGAATTGAACTCAGAAGTTGAGTATCAGCCACCTCTGAGAGGTGGCACTATGAGCCAGAAAGAATTCATGATAGGAGAAAGGCACGGAGAGGGAGGAAAATGGTGGGACAAACACATTTTTAGTAGTCAGGAAGTAGGAATATTGTTAAAATGGCTTTATTTCCTTAAACATATAGACACTCCTCAGTACCAAATAATAGTGACAGCTCATCACATGAATTTAAGATAGCAATAAGGCTAATAGCATATTATTTTCCACCTTTGTGAATTCTAAGTCTACTAGAATGTTTTTATTAAGTGATATATCAGTTATAATAATCTCATATACATCTATATAGAATTATCTTTTGTGAGTCAACATAAATTTAGATTAACAAAAATAATTGTAGATTAATATTTAAAGAATTTTAAATATTACAACTATACACACAAATAGACTCCAAAGCATCAGCTTCTTTTCTTATTTAGCATTAGAAAGGCAATACAGTACAGTGAATAAGAATGTTGTCTCTGCAGCTGGACTCCTTGCCTTCAAATTCCGACTGGGCACTTAACAACTGTTTATTTGAGTGAGTTAACTTACTTATCTCTGGATTAACTTCCTATCTACAATGGAATGTGAATAATGCTAATAATCCCATGGGTTTGGTGTGAAGGGTTAAAAAGTATATATAATATACCTTATAATATACAATAATAAATATAGAATATTATACTACTATGTGCTAAGATATACATATATATCTTAGAATATTACCTGGCACATAGTAAATACTTGCTATTATTATTTAATGATAGTACTGTAATTAGAAGGACACATTTCACCTAGAAAATATTAGTCATTTACCATTTTATGAAAACAATATAATTTATGAAAACACGACATAATCCTGTTCAGTATAATCAGGGTTCTTCCAGTGCCTCTCATCTTTATTTGTTTTTAGCAACTTGAAATAATAACATAGACTGCTTTTCAGGCGAGTGGTTTTACATATCAGCTATACACTAATGACAGCCAAATGTAAATCACAAGGATGACATGGCATGAACCAGATACACATCAATGGAATAGAATTGAGAGCCCAGAAATAAACCCACACATATATGTTCAATTAATATTTGACAAGGGAGCCAACAATACTCAATGGCAAAAGGATAACCTCTTCAATAAAAGGTGCTGGGAAAGCTAGATATTCTCATGCAAAAGAATGAATTTGGATCCCTATCATACCCCACTCACAAAAATTATCTCAAAATGTGTTAAAGACTTAAACATAAAATCTGAGACAGCAATACTCCTAAAAGAAAACATAGAGAAAAAGCTCCTTGAAGTTGGTCTTGGCAATGATTCTCTTTGGACCTGACATCAAAGGCACAAGTAACAAAAGCGAAAATCAATAAGTGGGACTGTATTAAACTAAACAGTTTCTGCACAGCAAAAGAACTATCAACAAAATGAAAAGGCAACCTATGGAATGGGAGAAAACATCTGCAAACCATCTACCCAATAAGGGATTAATATCCAAAATATATAAGAAACTCACACAACTCAATAGCAAAAAACAGTCTGATTTTAAAAATGAGCAGAGGACTTGAATGGACATTTTCCCAAAGAAGACATACAAATGGCCAAGAAATACACGAAAAGGTGCACAATATCACCAATCACCAGGGAAATACGTATCAAAACCACAATGAGACGTCACCTCACACCTGTTAGAATGGCTGTCGTCAAAAAGACAAGAGACAACAAATGCTGATGAGGATGCGGAGAAAAGAGAACCCTGGTACACTGTTTGTGGAAATGCAAATTGGTATAGCCACTATGGAAAACGATATGGGGTTCCTCAAAAAATTAAAAATAGAACATCCATATGATCCACATCTAGGTACGTATCCAAAAGAAATGAAATAACTATTTCAAAGAGATATTTATACTCCCATGTTCATTGCAACATTATTCACAACAGCCAAGATATGGAAACAACCTAACGGTCCATTGATGGACAAGTGGATAAAGAAAATGTGTACATATATATATATATATATATATATAATATATACAATGGAATATTATTTAGCATAAAAATAGGAAATCTTGCTGTTTGTGACAACATGGATGGACCTGGAGAGCATTATGCTAAATGAGATAAGTCAGACAGAGAAAAGCAAATACTGTATGATCTCACTTATGTGTGAAATGTAAAAACATTGAACTCAGAAACAGAGAGTAGAATGGTGGTTGCCAGGGGCTGAGGGGTGGGAGAAATGAGGAGATGTTGGTCAAGAGGGTACAAACTTTCAGTTACAAGATGAATCAATTCTTAGATCCAAGGTACAGCATGGTGACTATAGTCAACAACACTGAATTCTATACTCGACAATTGCTATGAGGGCAGAGTTTTAATGTTCTCACCATAAAAATAACAACAACAAAATGGTAATTGTGTGAGGTGAAGAATGTGTTAACTAACCTTATTGTGGTAAACATTTTTAATATATATGTGTATCAAATCATCACATTGTACACCTTAAATTTACACTCTATTACATGTCAATTATAGCTCAATAAAGCTGGAAAAAATTAAAAATAAAAGGGTAATTTAGTAAAAATAAAATCACCAGGGCCAAACTTTTCTAGAAAGTTCAGATATAAATATCTAGCTGTGTATTTGAGAGGTACAATTGACTGTCTAATAGGCATCTCAAAATTAACATGTGGGAAATAGAACTCCTGATTCTCTGCACCCCACAACCTGTTCTTTCAGTATTCCTGTCTCTTTATCATCCATCTAGTTGCGCAGGCTCAATATAGACTAATCATTGACTGTTTTCTTTTTGTCTCAAATCCAGTCAATCTATCGGTAAAACTCTGTTTGCTCTACATTCAAATATCCTGTATACGAAATTCAGGCATCTCACCCTTCTCTGCTATCACTCTGGTATAAGCCACTAGCACCTCACACCCAGACCGCCCAGACCACAGCCACTGCATCTCTGCTTTCACATATGTCCTCCTTTAGTTTCCTCTCCAACAGCAGTTTGAGTATCCTAAAAAAAAAAAAAAATCAGATAATGTGATACCACTGCCCAAAACTCTCCCATAATTTCCCATTTCACTCAGAATAAAATCTAAACCTGTGAGAGCCTAACTGATATAAACCCAGGGCCTGTCTTCTACTTCACTGCCTCAAACTCGCTCTCCCATTCACTGGGTTCCAGCCACACCTTGATATTCTTGGAACTTGCTTGGTATGTTCACAGCTCATAGTTTTTGCATTTGTTCTTCCCTTTGTCTGGAACACTTTTTTCCTACGAACATCTGATTCAATCTTTTCCTTTAAGTCTCAGTTCAAATGTCAAACTGTCCAAGAATCCTTCCTAACTACAAAATCGTACCCTTGTCATTTTCAGTCCTCTTACCTTATTTTAGTTACCTTCATAACATTTATTATTATTAATGACATATTTAATATTTATTTGATTGTTTAATATTTATCTCCCCAACAGAATATAAATTAAATGCTATGAAGGCAGGGATATTATCTGTTTTATTTACTGCAATGGCTCCATGCCTAGTTAAGTCTCTGGGCCATGGTAGATGGAAAACAAATATTTACTCAATGAATAAATAAATTATTGGTCAATTCAAGTGTCTTAATATCATCACAACATTGAAAAGTGGTTGGTTGAAGTGGTGGTGGTGATTGTGCGTAATAAAAAATAAAAATAAAAACTTAGGACTTATAATCTCTACTAGTCAGGAATTGTTTTCCTATAGTTTTAAAATTATCTAACCATTAATCATCAAACCTACTTATGAAAATAAATCCATAAGATGAACTTATTTATTCACTATATTCCACATCTTTTCCCTAGAGAGGTAAAATGGAAAGTAATTAGTGAAAGCAACTTTAACAGATGGAAGAAGGAACTGTAAAGTGTTGGTTTTTTAGTCTATATATTGCTGAAGTAAGCATATACTTTTAGATATTAATAATTTCCTTGTGATAATTAGTAAATTAATTCTTTAAGGTTCATAATTTTTATAAATCTTTTAATTTTCTGATTGTTTTGTGATTATTAATAATTTTTTAGTGGGGCTGTTAGCTGTCAATACAAGCATTTTTTTGAGTTGGATCATGAAAATATTTAAAATGCATTTCTATATAGGATATATAAATCCACAGGATATTCACACAGGTTTTGTAATTTGATTTACAAGCTTTGATGATCTATCCCCTGAAAAGCAATGCTGTGAAAGGGGTAGTGAGAATGACAACAACAACAACAAAACACACAAAGCCTATGCCTTGGTTTCATGTGCAATTGTCACAGTACATAAGAGCATAGAGTGGAAGTGAGATAATGCAATAAGATACATGGGAGATTGGAAAAGTGTCATCACTCACTTATGATTTTATTCCCTTTCCTCAGGAGGCAGAGACAAAAGTATCATCTCTTTATCTTCAGTTTAATAAAGCAAACTCTGAATGATGTCACCATGAATGAAAATGATTTCATGGAAGTCATTATAAGACGTGTTGAAGAATATCCCAAGGGAAAAGAAAGATAGGAAGACTGTTTTATTGAATCACAGAAGATGCATATAAATATCCTACACAAGCATATTCCCATGTGAGATATAGAATCTAATTTGGGATTAGCAACTCTTTCATCAAAGCGTCAGGTTTGTGATCTTGGGAAGTCATTTACCTCAAAGATGTGACAAATTACAGTCCCAGGTTTTTAGACAACTGAGAATGGCCTTTGCATATGTCCATTTTTCTCATTTTACCTTTTAATCCTATTAAAAGTCCAAGTAGTTTAAAATATTGTGATATGACCTTATATAACTTATTTGACAAGGAACTGACTAATAAAATAATCTTTAACAGAGCTGTAATTTCTTATGGCATTTTATTGGTGATTACTGGAATCTAATAGATGTTTTACAACTCAACCATTCCCTTTGGGAAATTTACATAACATATGAGAAAAATATGTATTGAAGAGAAAAAAGTGCAGAAACAATATAATCTTAAATTACAATATATGTTTATGCTAAAGGGATGTTTTTATTTTGTTTGTTTGTATTTAAGAGAAAAAGTCTTATTTTTAAAGAGATCTCAAACAACAGTTAAAGGATTCTGAATTGATTAAATCTTCCAAATGAACTGTTTCTAAGTATCTACAGGTAGTTTAAAAAAGGAAAAGACAAAAGTCTTGTCTCATACCAAGAAATGTTCTGAAGTGGTCTGTCATTATTAGTTAATTTAGAATCCCCTGTCAAAACATGAGTCACATGTTTGCTATTAACGTCAGCTCAATCAGTGCTTTCCCGTGGAAATCTCAGATTTCTGCCCTATACTGCATTTCAAGACAATGCTCCAAGAAAGGGGCGAGTGGCGGAGTGGGGGGTGGGAGTTAATAAGATGTGTCTAATCATTCTTTAATTACCATTTAAAATAAATCACACTCAAACAGAAAACGTGAGAAAGAACAGATTAAAATAGAGCTATTGCTCACACAATATAGACAGGTTTTCCCCTCTATTTCAAAGCCAACCCACAGTAGATAGGCAAGGACTCAATTAGTTGGATAAATGAAATATTTACTTAAATTCCTAAAAGTTTTCTAAGATATAGTGGCCAAATGATTAATTTGCTTGTGTCCTTTGTATAATAGACATAAGAGGAAAATAAAATTAAAAACCTTCATTGTCATGTTCACCTCATCTCATTTATTCATGCTCATTCTTTTATCTCCTTCCTATATCTTTAAAAGTATGTTTAAATAAGCATGATTACTTATAAATATCCCAATACTATACCAGTTTGGCAGATATAGGGTGGTATAATGGAAAGAGTATCTTACTTACAGTTGTGAGATTCAGGTCCAAATCTCGACTATCTGATGTAAGAAAGTTATTTTATTATATTTTTTAAATTCATTTTGTTTTTTTATGTCACTCATTTTAGGTCATTACTGTACCACTTATTAAGTATTTGCTTTGGAACATATAAGTGTTCTAGTCTCAGATTCCTCATTTATAAAATAGGGAAAATGACACCCATCCCAAATCATTGTTGTTCAGTAATATGTGTAGAAATGCCCAGCATGAAGCCATGGGAGCATGGGAAGCACACTAAATATTAGTTAAATCTAAAAAAAATGTGTAACAGCATTAAAAGGAATTCAAATCATTGGGCTAGGACCACTAAATTTCTAAGCTACTAGAACAATTTGCAGGCATGGACATGAAAGCTCTGGCAATAATCCTGAAACATTTGAAAATAGAAAAAGGATTAGAAAACTGGATAACAGGAAAAAAAACTTCTACTGGTTTTTTCTGAGGGGAAGACAACGGATCCCATAAACTTTTAATTCATGAATTTGGTACCGCTCAAAAGCAAAATTCTAAGTGGATTAAATAGTTGCTTTGTCAGCATTTATGAGAGGAAGTGATGGTGATCAAGAGTATTCATAGAACTCTGATGAGTGTTCACAGAACGCACTCATTTCAGATGGGTTTCCTTTATCTATTTCACGGGTTACAAGACAAACAGACCATGACAGTTTTTGGTTTTAGTCAAAAATTTGGCAAAGTATTTACTAACATATTTTGGGATATTGATCTTGTGGATCAGATCAACAGTATGATCAGTTGGATTTCTAGCTCATTCCAGAATCATACCAAAAAGGGGCTAATTAATGGATCTGTGTCTACAGGGATGGTAAACGCCAGCTTGCAGCAGATCTTTGTTTCTTGATCTGGTCATATTTAACATTTTTAAAATCAATGGTTCAAATAAAGAAATGGAAGTTCTTACTGGTAAATCAGTTTTACTCAAAAGCTTTTTTTGGTACAAGACAGTAAATGGATGACATGTAAATCATATCAAATTCATTGGTGCAAGCTGAGAGAGCATGGAATGACAGAGAGAAGATTCAAAATCACTTTGATAAGTTAGAATATAGTCCTCAAATAATTAGGTAAAAAGTATGAGAGGTAAATGCCATTTCCATTGGAATTTAAAATGTCATTTATACCATGTGTGTACATAAGAAAAAATCTATGATTATTTGCTTAGCAATAGAACTTAGAAGATAAAATGATGGCAGTTTTTTAAAAATTAAGTATAGTTAAACAAATAATGTATGAATACAGTTTGCTCAAGAAAAATAAAAATTTTGCTGAAAAAGAGTCTCTTTGTCTACCATTCCTCATTCAGGATCTACCCCACCCCAGTTTCCCATGAAACCCCTTTTATTAGATTGTATGCATTCTTGAACCTTATTATTATTTTTTTTTTTATGAGGAGGACTAGCCCTGAGCTAACATCTGATGCCAATCCTCCTCTTTTTTGCTGAGGAAAGTTGGCCCTGGGCTAACATCCATGCCCATCTTCCTCTACTTTATATGGGACGCCACCACAGCACGGCTTAACAAGCGGTGTGTCGGTGCACGCCCGGGATCCCAACCTGCAAACCCCGGGCCGCGGAAGCAGAGTGTGCGCACTTAACCGCTGTGCCACGGGGCGGCCCTCTTGAACCTTTTTTATGCATTTATACTGGTGGAAAGTATCTGATTTTCTTCTGTGTGTTTTTATTTTTCTTCTTTTATAATTTACATAAATAGAGCATAATCATTTGTACCTCTAACAGTTATATAGCCTGGGGATAAGAGTCTAAAAGGATGCCTACATATCATACATGACTAAATACTTAAAAGTTTCAAATCAAGCTGAGAAACAGTTACATAAAAATATTTTCTATCCTCCAACCTTGAAAAATATATCTTTATTATAACAAAATAAAAGTATGGTTAAAGTTACAGTTTTAACATGACTGAAAGTTGGAAGATTTCAAAGATTATCAAATTTAGTTATGATTCTGTGTTTGGGTTTTTGCTGAATGGATGAGTGATGTCTGGGTAAGTAATAAAGATATACAAAATTCACAAATTGTTATACCATTATCCCATAAAATGCATTTTTCTTGCCTTCATTTCAGTAAAATCACTACTTACATAGCAATAATCAGGAATCTCATTGATTTTCGTTCTCCTCACAGTATGATATAAAGGATTAAAACTTAATTGTGATTGCATTTGAATTGTATACAATGTGAATATTATTTTATAAAACGTATACATTAACTTAAATTTTAAAATATTAAAAAATAATTCTATTTTCTAAAATGTCATTTTGCTTTGAAAATATTCATAATTATTTAAGTAAAAAAGCAGAATACAAATAATAATTAATATCAAAATTTAAAAAAAATACCTAAAGTTGATTTTTAAAAAATTTAATTATATCTTGTTAAATATTTCTTCACATTTTGTTTGGAAGATAAATTACACAATAAAAAGTAGTACAAAGAATATTCATGTACCCTGCACACAGATTTGTCTATTGTTGACATCTTACACTTATCATTTGCTCTCTCACTTCCTGGCTTTTCTATGCAAACATGCACACCCACACACAAACACACAATTTTTTTTCTGGGCTGTTTATGGGTAAGTTAACTTTCACAACAAGGATAAATAACTTACCTAAGGTTATAGAGCCAGCAAGTTGTGGAACCAAAATTCCAAATTTAGTTCCAGAGTCTGTGTTTTAACCAGTAAATATACAGAGAATTATAAATTCTTTAAGGGAAAATTCAGGGAGTTAACAGAAGCAGAAAACAGATAAACTTTATCTAGTAATTGCAAATCATTTGGTTAATTTCTAAACGGGCTGTTCGTCCTTCCTGCATCGGGAATCCTGTATGGAAAGTCAGGAAAATGTCTTTAAAGAAGCATCTCTCAACTATTTATAATTGAGTAGTTCTATTTGACTAATACAGCCCCAGTAGCTGAATAAATATTACCTATTCTATAACATCAGGCTGGCCAAAATCGTTAACGGTGTTTTATTGGCATTGATCGACTGCCTCATTGCTTCATCAGATAGTTTTGCATGAGTAATTGTAGGTCACTACTTGTAAAGTGGATGAATTTGCATAGTGCACATTAATCAACAATCATTCCTGCTTTGAGAAATAGTGAAACAGATGGCAACAGCAATAGTACAAGTGACTGACTTTTGCCTCAGCAGTCTGGGTGGATGCTCAATCAAGAAAATTAGTTTATTGTGGTGATGATTTATTTCAGCTCCTAAGTGCTGTCTCCAAGTAGCAGTTCAACTCCTTCTGAAATGTCTCTGGGCTTTTTTCCCTCACAAGTGCAACAGCAAAATGATGTCTTTAGTATTATACGTGAAAAGCCAAATACCTTCAGCTGTTTCCCATTGACATTAAATTTTCAATGACTTTCAGGGTGCAAGTTGCAATTTCTGCCTCATGCCATTTGTTTATAAGCTGATTTTGGTAAATATCACAGCTATATCTCCAATTTACTCTTTAATCTGAGATTATTGTGGGTTCATCCCCTAGGCTAGCCCAAACAATTATCTTTTTTGATTTCTTTAAGTTTAAAAATTATAGCATCATTTCTGTAAAAAACATATGCTCACAGTTACTCTCACTGTTTTTTTTTTCTTGGAAGTTAATTGGAGGAAAACAAGACATTCTAGTTTGACATGATCTTTGCTATTGGGCAGAGTGGGGTGGGTACCTAATTCCCTCAGTTGTATTTACTCCTTCACATCAATGTTGGCTTTTAGGGAAAAAGAAAATATATTTATATAAAAAATTACGGGAAAAAATCACAGTAGAAAAGGTCAAAGTTGTAATCTCTGCAAGAGAAGAAATCAGTGTAACGACACTAGGTATCAAAGACTGACGACAAGGAAGATACATTTTGTGCCCACGAAAGAGGAAACAACACTAAGTTAGCAAACATTTCAGAAATGAGGGGACCATTGCAATATGAGGGTGAATTTTTAACTTTGAGAGTAATCACTTTCTCTCAAATATGCTACCAACTTTGTAGAGCCTCTGTCCTTGGAAATTTTAAAAACAGATTGGATGTAGTGATTTCAGAATTGATATCCAAGCGTGCAGGTGAACAGACCAGATGGACCTCAGTCCTTTCCAATAACATATTCTATGGTCATGGGAAAGCCCAAATTCCAATCTTGTTTTGACATATTTGGTTGGTTTCTGACAGGAGAGCAGCTGGTGTTTGTGGTTGTATAATGAAACTTCAATCACCAGTTGCGATAATTGTAGTAAAATGGGAAGGAAATCATTCTGGTTTGGTGATTTTCATTTAACCAGTTCGCCTAAATTTTATACACTTCACTTGGAATTGGGTTACAGTGCTCTTGTTCTACCCCAGTCATTCAAAACCAACATCAACAAAATCTGGAACTCTGTGCATGGATTGGGTACAGAAGGATATGAGGACATGTATGGAGAATCACACTGACAGAAGTGAAATCTAGCAGGTAGCAGATAGTATCTAGCCGATATAGTCACAATAACATCTTGGAGGAGGTCCCTGTGATCAAGGGAGAGAGTCCATGCCAACACACAAGTAAAATGCAGGGGCAAAGTCTGTATGAAAAGCTAACAATCTGAAATCCAGGCAGACAACTCAGCATCAGGTCATTCTGTCAGAATATAGCAGGGGCTTAATCCTGAAAATGAGTTTTCAGTGTCTGGGCTTGGAGTAAGGGAGAAAAGCAAGACAGAGATTTAGACGTAGTAGGATCAAAGTAATAGGTGGGATGCCGAGAATGAGACTGACACAGGAACAAGTCTCAAATCCAGCTTCGCAAAGTAGGCTACAGGGTGTGCAATGACACTCATATAAACAAAGTGAAAGCCCAGTTTTCAGTGGGTTATTGTCAAGGAAGGAAGAGAGTGCTTATTCAGAGTCCTTAAAGTTGCCTAATTTTCCTTCTTGAATTTATTATTGGTCCTGGGAATTGGAGCTGGCCTAAATCACAGGCGAAGGTCAAGAAAACTCAGCTGAGAGAAAGATGTGAAGCCTGGCAGGATCTAATAAAAACCATCTAGAGAAGGGAGGTTACCTCAGGTGCTCTCCCTTGAAGAGTGGCAATTCTACTGGACAAGGAGAAGATGAGAAACTTTGAGCCAGGGCAACGAGTAAGATTATGACTCCAGACTCAGTTGGGTCTGTCTGACACAAGAAATATGTAGTTATCTGAGTACAGCAGGATAAGCATAGTAGAGGACTAGTTTGCTCAGCTGCTGTTCCAGCTTATTACCCATCTTTGGCAGATAGAAGTGCTTATTGCTACAGAAGTGGCCTCTGATGCTAGTATACGGGTCTTTCTGATCCGTTTTTCTCTGAAATATTTCATAAGGGTGAAAATGAGCTCTAAAGCCATGGACAGTGAGATTTTTTAAAAAACTATATTCTATCTCCTGTGCCCTTGTGTTTAATGATTATTGTTGAATCATTAAATTTTACAGGTAGGGCCGGCCCTGTGGCTTAGTGGTTAAGTGCGCATGCTCCCCTGCTGGCGGCCGGTGTTCAGATCCTGGGCGCGCACGAATGCACCGCTTCTCTGGCCATGCTGAGGCCGCGTCCCACATACAGCAACTAGAAGGATGTGCAGCTATGACATACAACTATCTACTGGGGCTTTGGGGAAAAAAAAAAAAGGAGGAGGATTGGCAATAGATGTTAGCTCAGAGCCGGTGTTCCTCAGCAAAAAGAGGAGGATTAGCACGGATGTTAGCTCAGGGCTGATCTTCCTCACAAAAAAATAAATAAATAAATAAAATAAACTTGTAAATTTTACAGGTAGAAATTCAGTAAAGTCAGTCAAAAGTCCATGACAATAACATGCCTCAAGAATGGAAGAGAAACATTCCCATTAAAACTAATCATTATGGAGATCTGCCTGCATCATGGAGCCATAATTTTCCATCCCATTTTAGAGAGATTAACTAATAAAATCAAAAGAGTGTTAATTCACGTAACAAAGATCTGCCATCTGGATCTTCTCTCAATGGAAACAAGAAAAAAATCGTATTACAAATCTTTCCCCTACCTTAGAATTTTCTTTCCAATTTAGTGCATTTTTATAATATAGTGCCATGTCTTGAAGAAAAAAATGGAAAAAATAGCAGAATCTATTTGATATTCAGTGAGGTTTTCCTACTGGTCATACATATTACACAAATCAATAAATACATATGTACAACAAGGATGAAATTGATATTGCTTATGGATATAATTGTGATAGTTACTCTCTGTGAAGTAAGACTGAATTGCCAAGACGCACACCTTACCAATTATTAATGATATGTTACTTTTCCAATCTAAGAGTACCTACTCATTTGATGGTCATTAAAACTGTATGAATTACTACCACTCTGTGATATTTTAACCATTTGATAAATTATTGGGAAGAGAGTTATGAAGGCTGTAGTCAATACTTCTAAACTATAGTAATTTCTCCTTTCTTTGGAATTAATTATAAATTATTGTCTTGTAAAGATTAATATAATGTAAAGATAACTGTTCTCCTGACTCATAAAATAATTAGATCATTTTGAAAAGTCACAGTATTTTCTTCAGAGAACTATTTGTATATTATATATGCACATATATGTATTTCTACAATTTTTTTATATCCAAATATTTCAGTTCTTAAATTTTTAGAGATCTAAAAAAAAGGTTTGGAATGATTTCAAGAGAAAAGACACATAGATATTATGTAGCCTAGGACAAAATAATTATGCTGCAGTGTTTAATCACGTCTAACATTCATGCTAATGACCTATTTTCAGACTAGTGAACAATTGAGAGTATATTGCCATTGTTTTATCAGAGTCTTGTTATAAAATGAGGCAAGAGTATTTTTCAAGACAGGTTGAAGATGACAGAGTATGGCACAATATAGAGACTTTGACACTACTTTTTAGTAAGACTTCTAACCATAACCCTACTCCCACACATTTAAAATGTATTTTCTTATGTCCTTGACAATAAAGAACAGCTTTAATTATTCTGAAATCTAAAGAAGTTGACACATGCATTTTGAAAACAATTGCAACAACAACAACAAAAAATCAACCTTCTAATGATGAGAGAGAGACTTTGACTTTCTCAGATGGCACACACTGTTTCTGGAAGATTTGACATTCTTCCAATGGAATTTCCAGTGACATGGAATTTTCCTGGTATATCTATATATTTAATTAAACAGAGAAGTTTATTCTAAACAAACACAGATGTTTACGGTTCTGCTTGACTGACATTTCTCTTTGCCAAACATTATTGTTCGGAGAGTCATTAAAGGTCTGACTAGAAACAACTTTACATTAAAAGGAGGGAATTGCAATTCAGTTTGCAGTAATTAAATCACTTGATAGCAAGTGGGGCTGCATGGAGCAATGAATGGATATTTTTCTTAAGTTGCAACACAGCTCATAAGTGAGCTCAGAGGTCAGTATATATTTTTCAAATAAGTCAGGTATCCCTTCGCATATGAACTTATTTGCCTTTAGAAAAGCAACCCAGGGGCCGGCTGCGAGGCGTAGCGGTTAGGTGTGCGCGCTCTGCTGCTGGCACCCCGGGTTCGGATCTTGGACGCGCACCACCGCACCGCTTGTCAGGCCATGCCCTGGCGGCATCCCACACAAAGTGGAGGAAGGTGGGCACGCGTGTTAGCTCTGGGCCAGTCTTCTTTGGCAAAAAGAGGAGGATTGGCATGGATGTTAGCTCAGGGCTGACCTTCCTCACACACACAAAAAAAGAAAAACAACCCAATTTAGCGTGTTTGAAAGAAAAATGCCCAACAAGAAAACAGGATCTTGACCCAATGACCTTGAGAAGCCCTCAAATAAACAAAATTAAGCAGTTTTCCTTATTTCAGCAAAAGTCTAAGAGTATTTAATATGCAATTATGCTTGTGAATAACCAAGAGGCAAACATGTTTCTCAGAATTGACTACTAAACCTCTTTTCTCCCATAATGTGTGATGGTATTGGTGGTTTGTGGGATACACTTTGGGATATATTACTCTCAAGTTTGTTCAGGTAGTAAATCTAGTCTACTTCTGACTTTTTGGAATGGATCAACCTGTGTCTCACCTCCACAAACACAAACTGGATCATAAAAGAAATGATCTGAAATATCTGCCTTCTAGGAGGACTCTTCCCCATGTGTTTACTTCCCTCTTCAGCTTGTGCTTGTTCCCCTAGTTCTAAGTTTTGGACTCTATGAACTTGTTACAACAGCAGAATGGCAAGGGAAGTGGAGGAACCTCTTTTCCTCTCTCCCCACCATTGGCTCCCTAAAATACTGTGGTCTGCACACCCAGCTCCTTACCTTCCACAGTACTCTAAAAGGGGATAACCTATGTGAGCCCAGTGTGGGGTTTTTATGACACAGAAAAAAAAAGAATTGATAGAGACAGAGGAGAGAAAGTGGGAAAGAGATTAATAATAATTGTAGTAAACATAACAATCATACTGCTGGTCTTTCTGGAACAGTTACTTATTTGTCAAGAATATGGGTAGTAGATGAAGCAGAATGAAAAGGAACAGAAGCAGGAAAGTCTGTCAAGCTACGTAATAAAAATAATCCTAAAGAAATGCAGGAAGAAAAGAGACAGAAGAGCCTTGCTGGCTGGAGAGGCAGGAGCGGGTACAGCAGGGATGGGCTTGAGTAAAGCCTTTGGGACCACTACAGGGATGAAAAGTCAATTTAGGGTGAGAGGAAAGGCAATTTTGAAAATTACCCAATTCATTCTGAACTATACCTTCTTTAACTGTCCAGGTAAAAACTGAGATGCCTTGTTAATTACTTTTAGCTATTCATGGACTGTTTCCATGAATGAATATAGCATGATGAATGAAGGAACAAGGACAATGCCACCTGGCACCTTGGGTTATATTTAGTTTGTATTAGCTTCTTCCGTTGGCAGACCTTCAGGAGTTGTGGCTCAGCTTTTCGGATTTTAGTTTCTTATTGGATCCTCGCTCTGCCCACTGTCTTGGTTTCGACAGTACTAGCTAAATTGAATGATAAATTTCTGCACCATTTTTAAGCCCTGCCATTCCACAAGATCTCACTCCTGAGCCATGAGTTCTTTCTTCCCATCCTCTTCTCACCTATCCCTCCTCATTGGGACAAGGCACTAATTTAATTACCTTCCAATATCTTCTATTTGGACAAGGAGAAACTCCTACAAGATGTTCAAGAATTGGCTTCTCTGTTGGTCCAATTTGTAACCAATTCTGTTTTGTTGATCCTGCTTGTTAATTTTTGTTCTCTCTGTGTCACAAAAGATCCACACCTCACTTGGGAGGTTTGCCATGGCAGGGAGTCCTAGGGCTAAAAAGGGTAAAATTCTAGGTGTTATGTCTATAAACATGCCGCCAAAGAAGGGAGAAGAAAGAGAAATTGGAGGAAGAGAGGTCAGAAGCTGTGAGAGCCTGGATTGTGTATCAGACCAAAGTGTGGAAGCAAGGATGTTTGTATGTAGATAGTAAGGCCTTTGCTCTGGTAGTCAACAGAATGGAGGAAGCCATGAAGTATGCAGAAGGCGGGGTGAGGACATGTGTGAAAATTCCCTTTATGCAACCAAGGTTTAGAAGACTCTATATTCATACCTTACTGGGCTAGATATCTGTACCAGCTGTAGACAACTCTCAATACACTTCAACTACTCAAAGTTCAGATGTCATATGCCAAGAGCTTAAAAAGATGTACTTGCATTGCTGTAATTTCCTTTCCTCTTAATTTCCCCCAAGCTAAGAAGATTACTCTGTCTCCAATACTCTGTGCCAAATATTTGCTCTCATTTATGTATGATCTGACCATGACATGGCTATTTGTGTGACAACGCTTTCTCCTCTAGGCACCCTGTGACTTGGCAGCACCATGGCAATACATCACATGTTACACCCTGCTCCAGCTTATTTGGCAAGAGAACACAAAAAAGGGTCTCTTATTTATATATGCCTCCTTCTTTTTTGTTACTTTCTATGATTTTTCTGATTGTTATTCCAATTTGTTCTTCATAGACCATTTGAAGGGCTAGTGTTTAACCATTTTTCTCCCATTGAGAATAGGTTATAAAATCATTTGCAAATAAAGACATTATAAAGGATATGAGATATGCTTATTGGACATGAGATCACATAATATTATGTTTTTCCTGTGTTGTTTTGTAAATACATTGTGCACTAGACTTCATACTTTTTGCATGTTAAAATGTGCAAATCTTATGACAATTATTTCATTGCTTTTATTATTTATAGTTTTCTATAAATTCTCTTCTTGTTAATTACTTTTTCCTACATAGATAGTAAAAATTGAGTCTAATAATAATGTTAGATGGCATTTGAAGAAAACCATTCCATGTTCTCTTGTTTTTAATATGGCACTTACTTTTTAATATAACATCCCATTGAAGTTCACATTTAATTTTCTATTAATTTATCATATAATCTATGTTTCATATTACCTTGATTCATAACCAGGCATATTTATCATTTTCCTTAGAATTGAATTGTTTAGTGCCTTTATATCTTATGCTTTATGTGTTTTTATTTACACAAAAGTTATTCATCATCACGCACTTTTTACATTTGAATATTAAGCAAGAAGAAGGCTTACGTAATTTCTCAGTTTTCTTTTAGTCCAACTGGAAGTAGGTATTTGGTTGGAATTTACTCCTAATCTAATGCTCAACACATGGAATGTACAACTTTTTCTTCCTTTATTTCTCACTGAATCTGGTTAAGACACCACAGGGGTATTGGAAAATCCAGAGTAATTTGCAGCTTTCTTCTAATAACATGGAATGTGTGGAAATGGGGTATAGTGGTGAGAATTTTTTTTCAGCTTCAAATATTTAGGGAGCATATACATTCTATTAAAAATGCACATAGCGAATCATTGACTGGATAGATAGATAGATAGAAGACTATAGATTTTTTTGTATTTGTGTGATACAGTTTGCTCTATTAAGATATAGGGAACAGTTAGAAACCATCATGCATTTTTCCAACTAACATAGAACTAGCACAGTAGAAACTCAAGACAGCTTTGTAAGGAAATGAGTTAATGAGTAAACTCCATCAATTTTTTTGAGAAGCAGTAAGCACTTGCTATTTTCTGGTTTCTCACATCTATTCCTCATTCTTCTGTTAACTCTACCTAGGTTTCCTCTGGGAACCACCCTTACCCTCACACTCAGCTCCCATGCTTAAGGTGAGGTTTTTATCTGGTTCAAAAGTAAAGCCTGTGACCTACATGTAAGTCAATCAATACATCAATAAATCAATGCATTGAGTTCATGTCCCAGATAAATACAATAAGACCCAATGAATCTTCTCATAGAAATCTTTAGGATGATATTCATGTTCTTATGCATGAACTGAAGCTGAGAAAACACTGGGTCTGGAGAAGATGTAGTCATCCTGTGAACGTATTGGAGGCCATATCTTGGTATCTGAGGATAGAGGTGCACAGCAAAAGGCAGAGTTGAGAGATGGAAATGACCCATTCCTTGATGATGCCATTAAAATCTCTGCCTCAGGCTTTGGCGCCAGCCAGCCCTATCCTGAGACCTATTGGCCATGTGAAACAAAAAATTCTCTAATTTGCTTAAATAATTTTTGCTTGGGTTTTACACCTTTTGCTACTAAAACCTTCTGAACTGACACCAACAGAAAAACAAGAAGGCTCTACTATAGAAAAATTGATGAAGTCTTCTTTGCTCTCTCACTCAATTCAAGTGTACAACTAAGTTCTACATCTCAACTGTTTAAGCAGTGGCTTTCAAACTGTACACCAAACTGTACCCAAATTGTGCCCTCATTCAAGTCCTCCTGAGAGAGAAGAAGAAAAGGGTATAGACATAGACACAGAGTTCTAGAACATCATGCCGGATCAACCAGAGACACTCCACATCTCTACAGAGCTTTTGAAGGAAGAAATCTGAAGCTAAGACAATTTGAAAGCTGCAGGTGTAGACTGTGTTTTTATGCCTGAAACTTAGCAGACAGCAGCAGAACAGAAGGATATTTGTATTGCTCTGTTGTAAACAACCTGACCATAACCCTATAGAACCATGTTTACATTTATAATCCTTCCTGTTAATAAAAAATGGCATTATTCAGTGCTAATTAAAATCAGTCCACAGTTTATGACATCTATTAACTTTCAGCATTCAGTGTTTTACTTCTCTTCACTCAGTCATTGAAAAATAAATCCCTGCTATCCTTTACATAATTTTAATATGCAGGATAAAGCACATCTCTTTAACTAGTATTTTATTAATTAAGTCAAATCAGGCATTCACATTTATCCAGTGAGAGTTTCCCTTAATAAAAGAATGTATTTAATTTCTCAAAATTCCATGAAAATGTAGACTTGAGTTGAAGATTATGTTAATCTCTAAGGGAACAGCAAGCTTGCCATCAACTGCTGGTGTCCTTTAATAAGACAGTAGTTATAAAAAAAAAAAAAAAAGAGATGATGTATGCATATGACATAAAGCATTTTGTAAAACTGTTGCTCAATGTTGGGCACACATACTAAATATCAGTCATCATTATCATCATAATCATTATTGATCAACACTACCTCCTTAAAATCATGATTATCATCTTTAAAATTCTTTCTAGATGTAGCATTCAACAAACCTATAAGTAATTACTAAAATGGATTCTCATATTACTTTTTAACTAAACTTTTTATTTGGAATAATTTTAGGCTTATAGAAAAGTTGCAAAGAGAATACCGAGGGTTCCTGAATACCTTTCAATCAGCACCACCAATTAAGATAAATGGTCTAGATAAATTTGTCATCAATATTTAAAATCCTATAAATCTAATCATTAGTTTCTATAAAATAAATCATGTTTAGACACTTCTCTTATTTGCACATGCAAATTAATTTTCTTGAATAGCACAGTAGCCTAAAGCAAAAACAACACTAAAGCAAGTGGTTGAATATTTCCTGATGTAGCACTGTAACAGACTGGACATTGTTTATAAATCTGAATAATCACGAATTAAGACTGGCAAATCATCTAAAGATGGAATTTTTAGAGAAAAAAGATGGATTATTTAATAATAGGTTACATGCATTTATAACCAATTATTTATCCTACAAATAGAAAAACAAAAAGGAAAAAATAACCCCTACACTAAGAGAAAGAAGCTTGAATAAACTTAAAAATGTTTTTTTCACCCAGTTTTTAATATTTTGGAACATATTGTCAAAGAAAATTGCCAAATCTATTTTTATGTGTTTTTCTTTAATAAGATATACACTTTCTTGGAGATCTAAAATGCAGTGATGCTGGAAATAGATTCAAAGCTTTCTTTGACTTTCTAATAATTTTTAAATTCTGTAGTTGTTTCCATTGGTCCAAATACACTGAGACCAAGGATCACCTCTATAATCTCAAAACACTATACAGCATTGCTAAGTTTATTCTCATGACTCTGTGTAAGTATCTTCTAATACAATGATTATATGTTGCACATAAATTTGATTCACTTTCCAAAAACCTGTTTATTAACAGTAACCACAGCAACAGTTGTCCAGACATCTGGCTCTGAGGAATTGGCTTGAAATGACTAACGCATTTCACAAAGAGCACCAAGAGCTCTTTGATTCTAATGCTTTTCACTCCCCATGGACTTGGGCCAAAGGAAATCTCTCTCTACATCTCTCGCAGGTTACACGGTCCACACACTTTGCTCTGTCTCAAAAACTGACGTTTAGCCCCTCTCTTTCATTAGCTCTTGGGATATTTCTACAGTGCTAAATTGCCTGGCACGTGGCATTTATGGCAACAAATGCTATGAGAAAATAAAAGCTATTAGATTGAAAGAAGAATCATTGGCAGGATATAATTTAGATTTCCCTCTAGTGCCTGCAGGCTCCACAGTGGACCACGTATTGACACCTGCACCTGACCTAGCAGCATGGAACTTCACTTCTGCTAATTTTCATTTTTTTTTTTTTTTAATGTGCTGGCCTCTGATCCTGACTTCATGGTTATTCAGAAACTGAGCTTTTAAAATTGACTTCAAGGTAACAGAAACTCTCAGAAAAGCCATTACCCCCACTTGTATAGAACCCCAGACTCATTTCAGATGTCATACTTCTCTAGGATATGAGTCTGTCACAGTCTCCAGTGTCTTTCTGGGTACAATCAGGCCATCATATAGATGTACTATGTAAAATAGATCACACAACCAACTGCCTTTTACTAATTCACGGGCACATTTTAAGTGGTTTGCTTAATTTCAAGCCTTTTGTACTTTTACTGACAGAATGTCTTCTGTTCCCAGGAATGTAACAGGAGAACACAACTGAAGTTGATGATAAACAGTAAAATCAACAAAAACAAGTTTTATTAAGGATGCTAATGTATTGGATGTCTTAAATTAAAATGTGAAATGAAAAGTCGAATGTGATCACAAATGTAATGGTTTATATCAAAAGCCATTGACCTGTTGAGCTGAGGAAACAGTCAGTCTAAAAAGCAAAGTAAAAATCTGCACGGGGTTGAACCATAAAGACTCCCTGAAGAAGAGTTTTTAAACTTCTGTATGCCTAGGAAATATCTAAGAAAATTGTTAAAAATTCAGATTCTTGAGAAATTGAAGACAATACAAATAAATGGAAAGATATACCATGCTCATGGATTCGAAGAATCAACATTGTTAAAATATCCATACTACCTAAAGCCATCTACATATTCAATGCAATCCCTATCAATATACCAATGGAATTTTTCACAGAACTAAAAAAATCCTAAAATTTGTATAGAACCAGGAAAGACCCTTAATAGCCAAAGCAAACTTGAGACAGAAGAACAAAGCTGGAGATATCATGCTCCCTGATTTCAAACTGCACTACAAAGCTATAGTAATCAAAACAGTATGGTACTGGCACAAAAACAGACACATAAATCAATGGAACAAAATAGAGAGCACAAAAATAAACTCACACTTATAAGGTCAGTTAATCAATGACAAAGGAGGCAAGAATATATGGGGAAAAGACAGTATCTTAAATAAATTGTGTTGGCAGAGAATGAAACAGAACCACTTTCTTACACCATACACAAAAATAAACTCAAAATCTATTAAAGACTTAAATGTAAGACCTGAAACCATAAAACTCCTGGAAGAAAACGGGCAGTAAGTTCCTTGACATTGGTCTTAGCAATGTTTTTGTGGATCTGTCTCCTTAGGCAAGGGCAACAAAAGCAAAAATAAACAGATGGGACTACATCAAACTAAAAAACTTTTGCACAGCAAAGGAAACCATCCACAAAATGAAAAGGTAACCTATTGAATGGGAGAAGATATTTGCAAATGATATAGCCGATAAAGGGTTAATATCCAAAATATATAAAGAGTTCAAACAACTCAATATCAAAAAAGCCCAAACTGATTTAAAAATGGGCAGAGAAGCTGAATAGACATTTTTCCAAAGAAGACATACAGATGGCCAACAGATCTATGAAAAATTGCTCAACATCACTAATTATTAGGGAAACGCAAATCAAAACCACAATGAGATAGCACCTCACACCTATCAGAATGGCTATCATCGAAAAGACAGCAAATAAGATTTGGTGAGGATGTGGAGAAAAGGGAATCCTCATGCACTGTTGGTGGGAATATAAATTGGTGCAGCCGCTATGGAGGTTCCTCAAAAAAATTAAAAATAGAACTACAGTACAATCCAACAATTCCACTTCTGGGTATTTATCCAAAGAAAACAAAAACCCCAAACTGAAAAGATATATGCACCCCTATGTTCACTGCAGCATTGTTTACAATAGCCAAGACATGAAAGGAATCTAAGTGTCCGTTGACAGAAGAATGGATAAAGAAGACGTGTATACATAATATATACACAATGGAATATTACTCAGACGTAAAAAAGAACAAAATCTCACCATTTGTGACAACATGGGGGAACCTAGAGGATATTATGCTAATGAAATAAGTCAGACAAAGACAAATACCATATGATTTCACTTGCATGTGAAACCTAAAAAACAAAACAAATGAACAAATAAAACAAAACAGAAACAAACCCATAGATACAGAGAACAAATAGGTGGTTGCCGGGGGCGGGGGGGGGGCGGGATTAAGAGGTACAAACTCCTAGTTATAAAATAAATCAGTCTCAAGGATGTAACATACAGCATAGGGAATATAGTCAATAATATTTTAGGAACTGTATGGTGACAACTGTTTTCTAGACTTATCACGGTGATCATTTTGTAATGTATCATAACGTCAAATTACTATGTTGTACAACTGAAACTAAAGTAATATTATATGTCAATTATATGTCAATAAAAAACATGTGAATTGTGAATTATCTAGAAAAAAATTCAGATTCTTGAGATTCAGCTTCCATATATCATGACATATAGCCTCAACAAACAAGAGAAATTTCTTCAATGTTATAACTAATCAAAGCAATACAACTTACGTAATCAATGAAATACTACTTTTACCTGTCAAATAAGTGAGTTATGAGCAAAAAGAAGATCTCATATATTGCTGTTTGAAGCACAAATTAATATAATCTTTCAAAAAGACACTAGCAATATTTATCAAAAGATTTCAAGAGTCCTATAATTGTTATCTAATAATTCTGCTATTCAAATTTAGTCTAAATGTGTGTATAAAACACATATACAAGGATGTCTATTTTGTACATTTATATGATAGCATAAATTTAGCACTAAATGTCCCATAATAGATAAAATAAATTATTACATGCATGCAATAAATTACTATGAACTCATAAAATAAACTCACATGATATTTTTTACATGGAAATATGTTCATTATGTTGAATGGTCATTCAGGATAGAAAGTAATATGCATTTTGTTAATCCATAATGTTATTTTTGGAGGTAGAGATAATTGATATTTTCTCTTATCTCTTTTTTTTTGTCATTTTCCATACATATATTACTTGTGTGATTTTAAAAATTTAATTGAAAAATAATTTAAAAATGAATGACACTCAATTGGTGAATAGACAGAGAAATTGATAATTTATGTTCACTGTTGTTTGAGTGTATTTCTGCGGTATATTTGGCAATATGTGTCAAAATCCTTGAAAATATTTGGTTGAATAAATTTCCTGGAAATAAAACCCAAGGAGATAGTCAGAGATTTAGAGATATATTGTTTGCACAAACTTAAAAAAAAATCAGTTATAAGAGTGAAAAATAAAAAAGAATGCAAATGTCCAACATAAGAACAACGATTAAATAAGTGACGGTGCATCCATATGATTCTGTATTATATAGCCAATAAAAATATTATTTACTAAAAGTTTTCAATGCATGAAAATGCCCCTAACATTTAGTGGACACATAATTGTATACAAATTTTATATAAATCATGATCCCAACCAAATTATGCAAAGAAAAATATAATTCAAAAATATGTACACCAGTAGGACAAAAACCAAAACATTAATGGTGACTGTTTTAAGTAGTGAGATTACAGGTGATTTTTTCATGATTCTTCATAATTTTCTGTGCTTTCGAGTTCCTTATAACGGGCATATATCATTTTCATAGCCCATGCATCATCTTTCTCATCAGTAATAATAAAGTAAAAGAAACTCCAAGCAGTAGAAACCAAGGGTTAGAACTATCTCAAGACAGGGAACAAGCTATATATCGATGTACTGTTCAAAATATAAGGCTAAGCAGAAATATCACATTCTTTAAATTAGAAAATATATAACAGAGAATGTGTGTGTCCAACTAAATCCTACCTGTCCTCCAGGAGCTAACTCAAGTCCTGGTGCCTGTAGCAATTCTTTCTAGACTATGCCAACTCCAATTGATATAACCTTTTTTATTAATTCAAAGAATTAACGCCTACATTTATAGACTAGCATGGGATTAAACACTATCCTGTATTATTTATATGCCTAGGAAGAGGCTAACTGCATTATTACTGCTAAAAATACTTTTAAATTTATTTATACAGCAATTACCGAACTGTGCATCTCTGAAATGTTAGTAAGGAACGGATCCTAGTCAGCGTCCACTTCTGAGTGTGACTCTCAGCCACTATCTATTCACTTTTACGATGACCTTGTGATTTGGATCATTACTGTACCCTCACATCTTACCTCAATAAAAATTTGCAGAGTTGTATTCCATTTGATAATGAGAATACATAAATGAATGAGACACAATTTATATTATTTAACATACAGTTTTAATTGCTATAAGAGACAATAAAATAGGAGTGGCTTAAGCAATATAGTTTTGGTTTCTCTCTGAGAACAGTGTAGATAGAACAGGCAGGTTATGGCTTAAATACTCCATTTTCCTGAAAATCAGCCATCTCCTATCTTGTTGTCCCACTATGCCTAAGATGATTTGTCACCATTACCACATCAAGGCAGCAGAATAGATGAGGCAAGAGAAAGGGTATTCTTTTCCCTTTAAGGATACATAATTTCCTCTCAAATCTCAATGGCTAGATGTGTGCTGTGCAATACAATAGCCCCTAGCCATATGTAGCTATTGAGGATATGAAATATAGTTCAATGTCAAATTGAGATGTGTTGCAAGTTTAAAATACAGTGGACTTTGAAGACTTCATATGAAAAAAGAATGTAAAATATATCATTAGTATTTTTATACTGATTTCATGTTGTAATGATAATATTTTGGATATATTGGGTTAAAATCTATCCTTAAAATTACTCTCACCTCTTTCTTTTTACTTTTTAAAAAAACAGCTACTAGAAATTTTTAAATTACATACATGGTTTGAATTATGTGTCTATTGGAATATAATGGGCTAGACATTTGTCACATGGTGAAATCTACCTGCAAGAGAGTCGGAAAATGTATTTATTTTAGAAATCCATGTATCTTCTGAAAACTATGGGGTTTGTTTCTATGACAGAGAACGGAATAATAGGCAGTAGGAGATAAACTGAAGTATCTTCCATACAGAACTTCCTTTCGGGGAACAGATTTATCACAAAGAAGAAATAGGGTCATGTTTTAGGAATAGGAGTTGTTGGGAGGAAATTCTTCATAGGTGTTTTGCATTTCTGCAAGTCTTGTGAGTGAGGCACTGACTTCCCTTTGTTCTGGACTGTCTTTTCAAAGATGTTTGTATAGTGGACAGCCTTGGGTGATATAGGACAAGCAGGCGTGCTTTCTGGTTTCCCATTTTAAAAGAGTCAAGTTTCCTAAGCTCAGAGTGTATCTCCTATAATGCAACTCATTGCATTTACAGGTACCATCTGGTCCTTTTCATGTGGCCCTGTGGGATTCAGGGCTTACTGTATCTTAGTGAATCAGTGTAAAAATGCTGATACTCTAGCTACTGCTACTGCAGTAGTAATAAACTGTTCTTTGTCTCTGGTCCAAAAGTCTTGTGACTTGCAACAGCATCTATGAAAGTGTGGCAGACTCTCTCATTATCTTGAAAGTAGGGTAAAACTCAGACTCTTTACAGTTCTTGGTACCAGTATCTATAATTTGTCAGTTGTACATTATGCGACTTCAGCAAAAATGTCTAATATCCAGTAATGTTGTAAAGATTAAGAGCACAGTCTTAGAAGTTTGGCAAATCTACCACACATGGCCATTGACGATTTTGCACAAGTTATTTAACTTCTTTCTACTCTATTTTCCTCTTATCTAAAATAAAATCCTACCTCATAGAGTCATCATAAAGATTGTATGAGATAAATTTATGTGAAATGCTTAGAAGAGTGCCAGGCACATGGTTTTCACTCAATAAATGTTATCACTACCAATTAGATGAGGAATTATGATTAAATGCAATAAATACAAAATTGCATTGAGCAAATCTGACAGCAATTTGTTTTATATGGTTAATCACACATGGCTGGCATAGTGCAAAAAAAAAAAACCTATTCTGAATGGATATAGTGATATTATTGCTTCTGAGTGTGACACATGGCCCTGGAAATTCACATATGGCCAAACACTTGGAAGTCCCTAATTATTTTCAAGAGGAACTTTTGTCAGTTGGGGGTTCTCTTTCAGAAATGTTGAGATTTATCAAAAGAGGGTTAAAGATTGAATTTAAAGGAAGAAACATCATTAGATATTTCTGGGCAGTTAGACTACTATGGAAGCTTATTTATGTGTCTCTACTTTTCCCTACGTCCTCTAGGTTCCTTGGAAATTGCTCCCTATGTAGGACTCTGCTTACCACCAATGTGATAGCGGCTAATGGGTTATTGGTTCTCTCATACTTGATCTAGTTTCTCATCATCACATGATTAGTGTTCATGATAGGGTTCTTTGAACAATTTCCCATCAAAGATTCGCAAGGTTTCTTTGGACCATGATCTCACTGAACGGAGGGGCCAAATCTTTTTACCTTTCTATTACTGACACTTCCTTATGATGCTTGGCACATAGCAGGAACTCCATTTCACTGAATCAGGACACGAGAGACAGTTCCTTATTGTGAGTCGGGAAGAGTCTATAGCTGAAAAATTCTGATTGTGTTACATGAAAACGAAAACATTTTTGAGTGGCTTTTGGATTATCCTGAAGGGATGCCTGGTAAAAAGGTATGCAACAGCAGATGAAACAAAAGTACTGCACAAAGTTTCCTTGGGTTTTCAGTGGTGAACAGAATAGATGTGGTTCTTGCCCATATAAAACTTGAATCTGATACCTTAGGTGAGCCATGATCACTTGCGTCTCAATTCCCTTGATCAAATACCTCATTTCCCTAAGGGTACAGATCATGATTTTATAACACCATTTATGCATTACCATCACTATTAGCAGGTGAAAATAGATGGTATCCTTCTGTGGGAGACATGGGAGGCTCTTCTGTGTAGAATTGCATCAAGAACAGGCTAAATAGGTGGTTCTGTGTCTGAAAAATCTTGATAAATAATCTCAGTGCATAACATGCCCTAATTAGTGACCTATTCCTTGATTTAAGAGTATAGCTATTTTAAATATTCTTAGAATGCAAGTTTCTTAGGGTTTCCATCTCTCTGCTTCCATTACCAATCTGTTCTTGCATGTTGTCTACTTTTTCCATTAGACCCCTTAGAATATCAATCATAGTCATTTCAAATTCCTAGTCTGATAATACCATATCTGAGTCTGGTTCTGAAATTAACTTTGTCTCTTCAGATTGTTTTTGTCTTTTAGTATGCCTTATAGATTTTTGCTGATAGCCAGACATGACATATCAGGTAAAAGGAGCTGAGTCAAATAGGCCTTCAGGGTGAGGTTTTGTTTATTTGACTAGGGGTTAGACTGTGTTTAATGTTTGCTGTAGCTTTAGGTGTCAGAGGCTAAAATTTCCTTTAGTGTCCTTGTTTTTGTCTCCCCTGTTGTCTTTTTGTTTTCATAGATACTTCTTTTTAAATAGACAATGAGGCTTGAAATTCTTTCATTTGTAATTCCCTGTTACCACAGAGGAGTCTGAGTGATGTGCTACTAAGGTGTGGCAGGATGGGAAGCATTCCATCTTCCTTTGATTAGATCTCAGTCTTTAGTGAACCTGTGCCTCTGGGCTGTGGCTGTCACAATTTTTTACCCCTTAGGTGAGAGAGGAAAGCTAGAGTTGGGTATTTGCCTTCCACGTGATTGATTAGGCTTTGGTAAAACAAAAGTTAGTTAGGTTCTGGAAAAATTGTTTCTTATGAAGGCATGCTTTTTTAAAAGTAGAATAGAATACTCTAGTCGTATTTCAAAATAGCTAAATTTTCCCTCCTGCTGTTGGAAACTCGAGGGGATTTTTCTCCAATCTTCGCCTGAGAACCTGGTGGGGCTCCCAAAGGTGAAACTTGGGGCCTTGCTAAGAATGGTCCCCCCGAGATTTTAACTCTCGAGCTCATCCAGACTGAGCCTCCATCAATTTATCAATCCTAGTTGTGTTCCTACAGGTACTGGCTCCAGCAGTGGGCTTCTGCTCGCAGCTTCTGCTCCCAATAAACTGTGATTCTCTGTATTTGCCTGTCTATCCAGTTTTCTGGGAGGAAACTTGCCCTATGACCAAAATTCTCTGATGGATCTAAGAAGAGTTGGTGATTTTCAGTTTTTTCAGCTTTTTTCTTGTTGTGAGTATGACAATGACAACTTCCAAGCTATTTACATGTCAGACTGAGAACTAGAAGTCTGGAAGACATTTTTCTGGGAGTCATCTATCTCTCAGTATCAATGAATTTATAAGATGTTCCTTTAAGGCTGAGCAAGGATTGCAAAGGCATTTGATATTTGGGAAGTGGCTATCAAGCTCACCGCTATCTATGTTCTTCTCTTCTTTCTTGGTACTCAGATTACATTTTCCATCCTCTCTTGCAGTAGGTTTCACCATGTGACTGAGTTATGGCCCAATGGAATGTGAGCAGAAGTGGCTTGGCCCATAAAAATCTTCTGCACCAATCCTTATTCTCCTTCCTCATCTGTAAGCTTAATGGAAAAGACCCTGAGGATCTAGAGTGGATAGAGCCACAAGAAGGAAGAAATCAGGATACCTTGATGGATTTGTGGAACAAAATCCATCCATCCTTCCCTCCTCCACACCAACTCAAATGGAACCATGACTTGAGCAAGAAGTAAACTCTTCAATGTTAAAGCACTAAAATGTTGGGGTCGTTTGTTAGAGTAGCCTACCTTGACTAATGCAGGGTGGAGAAGAAGAATCTCCTCTGAAGAGGAAGAAGACAAAGAAAAGGGAAGCACAGGGCCGGCCCGATGGTGCAAGCGGTTAAGTGCATATGCTCCGCTGCGGCAGCCCGGCGTTCACCAGTTCGGATCCCGGGCGCGCACCGATGCACCGCTTGTCAAGCCATGCTGTGGCGGAGTCCCATATAAAGTGGAGGAAGATAGGCACAGATGTTAGCCCAGGGCCAGTCTTCCTCAGCAAAAAAAGAGGAGTATTGGCAGATGTTAGCTCAGGGCTGATCACCTCACAAAAACAAACAAAAAAAAAAAAAAAAGAAAAGGGAAGCAGTAGTCATGCAAGCAGTTTAGTTGAGATTTGGATCCATTGGTGCAAAGAGCACAGGATAAATCTATGCTGGGAAACTAACACGATTATGTTGTTCACATGCAAAACTGCCGATGTAAGCCTGGGTCCCTAAGTGTGAATATCAAGTTCAAGGCCCTCGAAGCTCTCCAGCCTTATGTACAAATCCCACCTCCCTCCAAAAGGTGTCCTCCAGTTTACACTCTAATAATGATGCATTTCTGATAGCTTTTCACTCAGTGTATTATCTCACGTCTCTGTTGTTTGACCATGTTAATCCCCTCACTTGGAATGTCCTTTCACTTTTCCATACGAGGCTTTTTTTCATGTGTCCTTCAAGAGTCTGCTTAGGTGTCTCTTCTAAGAAGCCTTCTGCAATCCTCCCAAGACCAGGGTGAAGGTGAATAAATGGTTTTTTTTTGAACAGAATTGAGTAAAAATCTTTTTGCTACTCATGCGGAGGAATAAAGTCGAAAAGTACCTGCACTGAGAGACTACATTTCCTATGACTGGGACATTGCGAACAATGCCTGGCAGTTTGCTCTCCATCAATACTAAGTATCTGTTTCATGCCTAGGATTGCCTTTGGCATAGTACAGACACAAAAAATGGTGACACAATTTTTCCCTTATAAAGAATTTCTATCTCGGTTGAGGAAATGGGCTTAACTAACTAGGCCAGTGATTCTTAGATTTATATGCAACAAAATCATCTTTTTCAAAATGTATATCGTTATATAATTCTGATGCAAGTGATCTGCAGACTAGAATCAAAACACTGCACCAGTCTATGGCCTTCCTGAATAACAAACAATCACTGGTGCCTGATCTAAGGTTTGCAGGTAGTCAGCCAACGTGTGTGAATGTGAATGAAGTGAGACAATTAGGCCATGAGAGAAGAATACATGCTCCACATAGCTCAAGTGAATCGTTAAGCATGCAGGATTTCAGATAAAAGAGATTGGTGTGAGCCAGTATAGTCAAGGAAAGCATCAAGAAGTTAGGATTTGAATCAGAGTGTCAGGATAGAAACCACAAGGAACTTGTACTCAGATAACTCTGGATTTGAGTTATAGATCCATCACTTAGTAGCTATTTAACTTCTCATAGCTTTTATTTTCTGATCTGTAAAAAAAAAGACATCCATAGCAACTATTTTGCACTTCTCTTTTGAGGATTAAATTAAAGTGCCTATCAGAGTGCCTGGCTCAGTGTTTTTGCTCAATCCATGCCAGCCATCATTCCTCAAAGGATGAGCTATATTTGGATAGAATTGTTTACTTTAGATATCATCTTTCAATTACTGGTCTAAATTCATATTATTTATTGCTCTAATTGCCCCATTTAATTATATTTCAGATATAACTGTGATCACATGAAGGTTTTTCAGGTCACAGACAAATTTAGAAGCTGAACTCAAGTCTGAACAGGATAAGGAGAGACTATGCGAAGTATGCATTTTTGATTATAGCAGTTGAATTGTTTTTTCTAGAAGGATATATATATTTTTTTCTTCAGAAGGAAGTGAGTCCCAAAGCTCCTGGAGCATCAGAAGAGATGTATAGGCAGCCTCTATTCCCATTTAACTGCTGGGACTTAATTAATTTATATCCTAAAATGGAATTGTACATTACAAGGAAACAATAAAGTGAAAACCGATGTTAGCATACACTGGAGGCTTGAATCATATTCTTCAGAGATTATTTATCAAAAAGTTTTCCATGTGGTTAGTAATGAGAATAAGCAAAATATAAAAAAATGCACAAGAACTCACCATAATTTAACTTAGCTGAAATCTAAGAAGCAGATTTAATCCCACCAGAATAACGAGTAGAAAACAACACAAGGTGCAGCACTCATAGTACGAATGCTCACCCTGACTACATGGCTTGCAACTAAGGTGCTTCCTCAGAGGCTGGGCCAGCCTGCGAAGCCATGGTTACAGATTGGTGTAGGCTGTACTGAGACACTGATGATGCCTAAGAGCCTCCTGGCCCCTCCACTTCTTCTTCTTTTTTTTTTTTGGCCACTCTATTGAGATATGATGGACAAAGAACTGTACATATTTAATGTATACAACTTGGTGACTTTGCGGGTAAGTATCCGCCTGTGAAACCATCACCACAGTCTATGCCATAAACATATCCATCCACTCCAAAAGTTTCCTTCCACCCTCTTTAGTTCTATTTTATTTTTTATAAGACTATCTAGCATAAGATTCACTCGCTTAGCAAATTTTTAAATATATGATATAGTATTGTTAACCGTAGGCACTATGTTGTACAGTAGGTCTCTAGGACTTACTCATTTTGCATAACTAAAACTTTGTACCCTTTGACCAATGCATCCGCTCCACCTCCTCCCCTTAGTCTTTGGTAACTGCCACTCTACTCTGTGTCTATGAGTTTGACTATTTCAGATTCTTCATATAGTGTTTGTTCTTCTGTGTCTGGTTTATTTCACTTAGTATAATGTCCTCCAGGTTCATCCATGTGGTTGCAAATGATAGGATTTGTTTCTTTTTTAGGAAGAGTAATATTCTATGGTATGTGACTGCCACATTTTCTTTAACCATTCATCTATTGACAGACATTTAGATTGTTTCCATAACTTGGCTATTGTGAATAGTGCTGCAATGAATTGCAGAATGCTAATATCTCTTTTTGATCCAGATTTCAATGCTTTTGGGTGTGTATCCAGAAGTGGGATTGCTGGGTCATATGGGAGTTCTATTTCTGAAGAACCTCTATACTATTTTCCACAGTGGCTGCAACAATTTACATTTCCACCAACAGCGTATAAGTGTTCCTTTTACTCCACATCCTCATCAATGCTTGCTCTATTTTGTTTTGTTTTAATAATAGCCATCCTAACAGATGTGAGGTGATATTTAACTGTGGTTTTGCTTTGCATTTCCCTGATGATTAATGATGTTGAGCACCTTTCATAATGTTGGCCATCTGTATGTTTTCTTTGGAGAAATATCTATTCAGGTTCTTTGAGCAAGGAAAACAAAGCTGAAAGCATCATGCCTCCTGATTTTAATATGTTATAAAGCTACAGTAATCAAAAAAGTATGGTACTGGTATAAAGACAGACATATAGACCAAAGGAACAGAATAGAGAGTTCAGAAATAAATCCATGTATATATGTTTAATTGATCTTCAACAAGGGTGCCAAGACTATACAACGGGGAAAGGATAGTCTCTTCAATAAATGGTGTTGGGAAAACTGGATATTCACAAGCAAAAGATTGAAATTAGACCCTTATCTTGCAGCATACACAAAAATAAACTCAAAATGGATTAAAGACTTAAACATAAGACATGAAAGTATAAAACTCCTAGAAGAAAATAGAGAAAAATGTTCTTGACATTGGCCTTGGCAACAATTTCTTGGATATAACACCAAAAACCTAGGCAACAAAAGGAAAAATTGTCGAAAGGAATTACATTAAACTAAAACGCTTTTGCACAGCCAAGGAAACAATCAACAATGTGAGAAGGTAAACTAAGTTTGGGAGGAAATATTCAAAAACCGTATGTCTGATACAGGGTTATGATCCAAAATATATGAAGAACTCCTACGATTCAATCCTCTACTTCTCTATGTTACTCAGGCTCTTTAGATTGTTTGGTCAGGGCCACTAGCAGGTAAGTACTGACATAACTACTTATATTATTTTTCCTGTCCAATCTTCTTTACCAGTCAGGCAGCCCTGTTTCTTGCTTTCTATTCCCTGTCTTTGTGTTCAATAATACTGGGTTCATATGGTTTCCAGGATACACCATGCTGCTCTCGGAATCTCACTGATGCTTCCTCCTCTGTCTGGCACTATCACCCTATGCACTCTCCTTGTCTCTAACACTTTACTGGCTGAACACTGAATCTGTCTTTAATACTTGGATAAGGAAGGCATTTTCTCCAGCAAGAAGACAGCCCTGACTGAACTTCTTCTTAGATTCTGGGTAAGATCAACTTTCATTTGTGTGAGATGGTAGAGTGCTGTGGTCCAGCAAGTAAGGACCTAGGGCTGGCCTCAGTGATTCAAAGCCAAAATATATCAATTATTTGCTAGTGAATGTGGGCATACTTCAACTCCTTAACCTCTGAAAGAGGGTGATGCTATCAGTACCTACCCTACTTTATAAGATTATTGTAACATTAAAGAAGTTAATTCATGCAAGGCACCTGGGCCAGTACACAGGACATAGTCAGTGCTCAATAAATTTTAATTGTTGCTGTGTTCATATGGTATTCTTTGCAGGTAATATTTCTTCCCAATCTTTTTATAATAATCTATCATAATTGTCTCTTAGACTATATGTTATCTGGGGATGAGGTATTCATCCTATTTTTCTTCCAGCTTCTACCACTGTGTTTGGACCATAAGAGATACCCAAAATTTTTTGGTAAATGAATGAATGATACATCTTCCACTTATCAACTCCTATAGAATGGGGTATTTGTATTTCATTTTAGCTTGTGGGTCCATGCTATATATTTTCCATCAGATTGTTAGCATCTGGAGAGGAAAGCTTATGCTTCTTATATCCTTTTTGATTTGAATCTAATAAGACTGTATACTTATATCTTGCTTTCCTCTAACTGACATGACTGATCTCTCTAGGAATCCTTATCTATGCCTATAGATAAGGATGCCTATACCAGCATCCATCTTACTGATTTGGAGAATCAGCTTATATGTTCTCACTTACTAACCTTATTTTGCTGCCTTACTCTATAGTAAAAACAAACAAATAAACAAAACTGTTACCAGCATAGATATACTAACAGTTTAAGGTACATTTTGTTTCATCAGTAACTCTAGAATAGCATGTTGCTAGGTTTTCCATTAAGGTACACATCCCTGTAAACTCAACCTTTTTTTGTGTGTGTGAGGAGATCAGCCCTGTGCTAGCATCTGCCAATTCTCCTCTTTTTTTGCTGAGGAAGACTGGCTCTAGTCTAACATCCATGCCCGTCTTCCTCCACTTTTTATGGGACTCCACCACAGCATGGCTTGCGTTGGTGTGCGCCCGGGATCTGAACCAGCGAACCCCGGGCCGCCGAAGCGAAGAGTGCGCACCTAACTGCTTGCGCCACCGGGCTGGCCCCTAAACTCGACTTTTTAACTGAGTTGAGCTAACCAAGCACATTAAAGTACTTATTTACTTAAGTATTTTAGTTACTTTTGTATTGTGCACAGCACTAACAATGCCTTTTTAGTGGAAGAAGATAAAAGCTCAGCATGGTTATGATTTCTCTTAGCCAATGTTCATTTCCCCTCAAGAGATTTGGCTATTATTTATGATGCAAAAATAGTATCAATGCTAATTAATAGGGCTAGTTTGCTTATTCAAATTTTAGTGTTGATGAGAGAAGCTAGCTAAGTCAGGTAAGACAGCCCCGTAGAAGTGAGATCATTCTAACAAATACTTCAATTCTCTAAGCCAAATTTGTTATACTGTACACTTGCCTAGAGCACTTCCAATATAGTTCGGGTTGATGAATATGCATTTATTATCTTATCATGAGCATAATTCTGCAGACTTGAATTAGAAAGACTTGGTCTGAAGTCGCTGAATCAGTGAATTCAACAGAAGAAAATATCTCCTATTGAAGAGGAATTGGTAGAAGCACCTATCCTTTCACAATACTAAACGTCTAATATTCGCCCTGACTACTATCATACTAAGGTCAGTAAGGGAGTAAAATCTTTAAAAGTCAATGTTCGTGGGTTCAACTTTATGCAAAATGAAGCTGTGAACATCAAAATGTCTCCAATAATATCATCATTAAAAGAGTTTTATTCTATAAAATATTTGTCACCTTGTTTTAAACGGTAAATTATTTCCATTCATTACTTATGTCTTGTAGTAACTAATGTAGTACTTGGCACAAAGAATGATACGTCGATTGGCAAACCTTCTAAGAAACAAATTTCTTTTATAATACCATATTGCACGGGAAAGATATCAAGGAATTCCCATTTTCTTAGTGGATCGCTCTTGGGAAGAATAAAGAGGAAGAAAAAGTTGGCAGTAGTAGATCAAGACCAGGGAAGAGAGGGTTACAGAGCTGAAGGTCACTTGGGAGTGAGAGCAAGATGCTGCCCAGGCTGTATCTAGACCGGCAATTCCATCTGGGTCTATGCTATTCAGGCCAAGACTTGGGGGGTTACATTCCCTTCACTTTAAGGGAACAGAGGATGATGTAGAGGAAGGGATCAGTTAAGTAAAGTGAAGGCATCATCCATATCTTGAAATGCATTGCTCTCTCATCTATGCAGTTTCTACCCCTGTAAAGAAAGCTGATAAAAAACAAAGTATGTAATGAAACATAAAGTATTAAATGATATTTAATTTAATATTTCCTCATATGTTTTAATTTATAGATGTTCTTTCTGTGACATGAAGTCAATATAATATACATGTATATATGTGTATGTATAGTACAGCACTAAAACTAAATTAAAGAATATAGTCTCTGATCCCTAGAAACATCAGTCTTAGAAAATAATTCAATTCAATAATGATTTATTAAGGGCCTATTACGTGTCAGGTCTGTTGTAGAATTTGTATTACTTCAACACGAGTAACACAGACAACTGAACAAATATCTAAGGTAAATAAATCATGTGCAAGCTTACATTATAGAAGAGCAAAGGGATGAATATAGATATGTGCACTAGAGAGGATAGAAAAAGAAAAGAAATACAGGAACCGTAACCAGATCAAAACCTTTTAGAACTCACTAGCAGTAAGCTTTTATATTCCTCTCTTCTCTGTCAAATAAAAAGAAAAAAAATGACTAGCCCGTGATTAAAGGATAGGTCAATTTAGAGCAAAGGACTACACACACCCTAGGATTCTTTCCAAATAATCATAGCTAATGTTTATTGAACTATTATGATCTGCCAGGCACTGTTGTGCTACCCAAATTTATCTTCCCAACAACATTAAGAAGTGAATAATAGTATTTTTTTTAGACACGCAAAAATATAATTTAGCTTCATTGCACTGCTACAGGGAGAATGCGCACAATATGTACTCACACGTGTGTTAACACACAAAACTAAGAAGAGGTTAGTAGATTATAGGCTATTTGGATGGATGAGTGTTCAGTGAACAGTGAATATATTACTACTGATGGTGAGGAGGGAAGGAGGGATGGAGTGAATGGAAGAGAGAGGTGGTATATCAGTTATCTATTGTGTAACAAATGACCTGAAACATAGCGGCCTAAAACCAAAATTATCAGCTCAGGACTCTTTGGTCAGCTGACCTGGGCCAGACTAGACTGACCGTGGCTGGGCTTGACATGTTCCTTCTTGGTTGATTGGTCAACGAGGCTTTTTGTGTCTGGCAGTTGGTCAGCTCTCACATAGGGGAAGGAGGTGACTGGGCCATGCATCTGTCACTATCCATCATGGTAGCCTTAGATAGTCACATGGTAGTGGCTGATTTCACAGATTGAGAGAGGCATGCAAGACATCTTGAGGCCTGGGTTCAGACTGTACACAGTGTTATTTCTGCTGCATTCTATTACCCAAAGCAAGTCACAAGACGGTGGGGAAATAGATGCTACCTCTTGTTGGGAGGCTCTGCAGAGCATTATGGCCACTTTTGCAAACTTACAGATGGTGAGAAATAAAAGAGATCAATTGGAAAGAAATAAGGGGACAGCAAAGTAACAACAAACTGCTAGATACATTTTTACTGTTAAGATCACAGAAATAATTGAAGGCAGAGTAAAAAGAAAACCTTTTGGGAAACTATTGACAATGAGACTTTTTTATGATGAAGATAAAAATTGTTTTATAAAACTCATTTGAAGCATTTACTTTTTCATTCTAGATTTGCTTATAAAAGCATGTCACACATGGGAATTAGCTTTGATTTTTAAAAAATGATCTTTATAGTTCTAGGTTATTGACACCTTTTTTCATAGAAACAATAACAACAAAAGATGAGTTGAGCAATTTTTCTAATACACATTAAGAGACAAAGAACAACATAAATGTGTTAACACTTCTTATTTCGACTTATATAAGCAACGGGACATCTGTCAAGAGATGAATTTTCATCTTTATTTTTCCTATGGCAAGTATGTGAAGTTATAGTAGATTTTATCTGGACAAACTTAAACCCGTCTAACTCCTGAATTCTTTGGTGTGATTGTTTAGTAGAAAAGATAAGCTTGCTGTGAAAGCAAGCATGAGTAATTTTTATTTCAATTCCTTGGAACTGTGACACATGCCTATAAATCTCAACCCAAACATGATATTGATAGTTTGTTTACATCGGGGTGTTGGGTCTTACACACTCTACCCCTTCCCACATTTTCCTGATTAGGATCCTGATTTTTAACACTCACTTCCTTCAAAGGACGTCAAAACTAACCCAATTGGCTATTAAAGTATGCCACCAGGGGGCCGGCCCTGTGGCTTAGCAGTTAAGTGCTTGCTCGCACTCCGCTACTGGTGGCCTGGGTTCGGATCCCGGGCGCACACAGACGCACCGCTTCTCCGGCCATGCTGAGACCGTGTCCCACATACAGCAACTAGAAGGATGTGCGACTATGACATACAACTATCTACTGGGGCTTTGGGGAACAAAGGAGGAGGATTGGCAATAGATGTTAGCTCAGAGTTGATCTTCCTCAGCAAAAAGAGGAGGATTAGCATGGATATCAGCTCAGGACTGATCTTCCTCACACACACACACAAAAATACGCCACCAGGAACACACACACAGCCCCACACTCCCTCACACAGAACTGCAAGTGTTAGCCTGCTGGGTTCTGTGTTTATCTAGTCTGAGTCATGTTCCCAGTTAGGGATCCACTTGCTCTTGTCTTCCCTGGTTCTTCAACCCTCCTGGACTCTCTTCTCTATCTTTTGGCCTCCTTACTTCTATCCCTAAACAAATATTATTGAGGGGTACTAGAGGAGTAAGAAAAGACAATATATTCCTTTTAAATCAGCCTGTGGCTTGGACAACAAAATGTAAAATTCAAGAAGCTGTAAAGAAGTCACCTTGGTGCTTATTATTTGCCCTTTATCTGTGACTTCCATTGCATTTATCTCTCTCTCACACTAGACTCTGAACTTCTTAAAGGACAAAGACCATGTCTGTTTTGCCCATCACAGTGTCTAGCATATAGAAGATATCATTAAGTGCTTGTTCAATTAATTCTAAATTGACTTAGTTCATGTCAAAAACATCTCTTGTTACCATGACTACAGGTCAACTTGTTACTTCTTTATCAAGCTATAATGTATTTGCTGTATCAATGACAGTTACCATCCAGTTAAACAAAACTGACATTGAATTTTTTGATGGTGGCACATTTTATTAACCACGTGAAGGAATCAAGAAACATTTTCTATGTATGAGTTTCACATTAAACTCTTCATCATTGTGTGATATTTTTGTCCAGTGTTAACATTTGGATCTGTATTTACATGACTTCACATCTGTATTAGGAGCTGGATTTTTTAACTTGTCATTGAAAGTGTAGACATTAACAATTTCTTATTATTTTTTAATTGTTAAATAAATATATGGAAACGCACAAAAAATGTGCAATTCAACAACCTGTCATAAAGTGAACATCAAAGAACCATAACTCAGGTCAAAAATAGAAAATTGTCAGCACCCACAGAAGGCCACTTTTGTTTTCTCCCAATCACTGGTCTCTGTCTTTCTTCCGAGAAACCACTACATCAACACTTTATGATCACTTTCTTGCTTTTCTTTAGAGTATGAACACCTTAGTATGTACGGAGAAACATTATCTGTATTTATATATATATATTTTAAATTTCTATAAATTGAATCATATAGTTTGAATTATTTTGTGCCTGGTTTCTCTTTCAATGTATGTTTGTGTAATTCACCTTTGTTATTTTATGTGGCTGCATTAATTCCTTTTCAATGCTTTATTCTTTCCAATGTATGACTGTATCACAATTTAATTGTGCATTCCTCTGTTGGTGGACATTTAGGTTGTTATATTTTTGCTATATGAAGAGCATGCATGCGTGCAAGCATTTTTGTTAGGTGTATGCTTAAGACTGAAATCACTGGTTCATAGCATATGCAAATCTTCAACTTCAGTAAATAATGTCAAACTGATTTCCATACTTGTGAAAATGTACACGCCTACCAATAGAGGATAAGAGATCTTTTTGATTCACTTTCTTGCCAAAAGTTGGTGGGGCCAGTCTTCTTAATTTTAGCTATTCCAATGGATTTGTACGTGGCAGTATCTCTAGTTTTAATTTGCATGTCCCCATGAGTAACGAAGTTGGGAAATTTTTGACGTATTTAATGCCCATTGTGATTTTCTCTTTGAGTATGCCCATTCAAGTTTACTGGTATTGGTTACTCTTGGTCTTTTTTCATAAATAAATTTCTGAATTAGATTGTCAAGTTTCATACAAACTGAAATCATCAATTAATCAATCAATCACAAAATCTCTAAGGTTTTGTATCGGGATATAATCAAAGTTATAGATCACTTTGGAGAGAAGTTTCAAATTTATAATGTTGAGTCCTCCAAATCTTGAGGATGATATACTACTCCATATAGTCCCCTTAAATTTTTTTAATCTAATTAATGTTTGGTAGTTTTCTACATAGAAATCTTAAAAATATTTTTTAAAAAGTTTATTATTAATTGATAATTTTGATGCTACTGTAAATGTTAGATTTTTTACATTTACTGTCTAAATATTTTTTGCTATCATACAGAAGTATAACTAAATTTATATATTGACTTTGTGTCTAGCTTGCTACATGATGCTTGCTACGTCATGTATTCTGATAATTGTGCAGATTTTTTCATTTTCTATGTATATAAACATATTGAGTGCAAATATGACAGTTTATTTCCTCCTTTTCAGTTCTTGAATTTTTTTTTTCTCATTGTTTTAGCTAAGACTGCCAGTACAATGTAGAATAGAAATAGTGATAATGAATGTCTATAAGTCATTCTGGATCTTTAAGTAAAAACTTTAAACCCAACACTTAACTGTTTATTATGATGTTTTCTTTAGATACTGTGGGTCAATTTTAGAAAGTTCTTTTCCTCGTTTTCTAAGTTTTTTAAAACTATAAATGGATATTGAATTTTACCTGTACTTTTCTGCATCTATTGAGATCATCATAGAAATTTTTTCTCCTTTACTAATCAATTACATTAACTGATTTCCGAATGTTAAACCACTTCTCCATTCTGGACTATACCAAATTAGGTCATGATGTATGATCCTTTATATATATATATATATATATATATATAAGTATATGTGTTTTTTCTACAGCCAATATTCATTAGATTTGCTAATATATTTTTCTTTTTCATTGTTCTTCATACATTCTTATAACACTTTCCATCCATATGGAAACAATATTATACTGCCTGAAAAATAGCTTTTTTTGTATTATTTATTATGAGTCCATTTGTAATAAATTATTTCAGTTGTTGTTTGTCTGAGAATATCAATATTGCATCATCTTTCTTAAAACATATATTTCTAGCATTTCAGAAATATTATGAAGCTGTTTCAGGCTTCCATTGATTCATTGGGAAGTCAGCAGAAGTTTAAGCATTTTAAAGATTTTCTCTTTGACTTTGGTTTTCAGCAGTTTTATGTTTTTTGTTTATGGTTAATTAATTAATTAATTTTAATCATACTTGTTCATCATGGGGTTTCTAGACTTTATGAGTTCACATTTTTCTCCATGTTGGGAAATTCTCACATATTGCTTCCAGCCCATTCTTATTTCCCTATCGTCTACGGCTCTTATCCTCTCTTCTCTATTTTCTATCTTTAATAATTTTGGTTAGTGTTTTCTGACCTCTCTTTCAGCTCTTTAATTCTCTTTTTTGACTGTATCTAATTCTAAGAGGTGTCAATTTGGCTTATAAATTCTAAATTTTCAATTGCTTTAGTCTTCTAATTACTTTTCTATGTTTTCTAATTGTCTCCCTAAATTCTCAACCTTATCTTTTATCACTTTGAACACTATAAGCATAATCATTTTAAAATCCGCATTTGATTTACTCCAAGTTTGGAGCTTATGTGTCTGTTTTTATTGTCTGTTTCTACTATTGACTTCATGGTTTCTTATGTGTTTGTATCCCTGGTTATTTTTTACTGTGCGCTGAAGAATGTTTTTCAAATATTTTTTGTGAAAATGATTTGAGAACTAGACTAATGTTATCTTCCTCCAGAAGGGAGTTTATTAGTTTGTTTTGGGCAGACTTCTGTGGACACTAGCAATATGGGAATTCACTAACAGTATTAGGGAATTGAGATGATCTAAGATGGGATGCAATCCCTAGGGGAACTAGTATGTTCCCACTTTACCCTTACTTCTAAAGTTTAGCTCTTTGGAATTCCTATCCCAAACACAGAGGTGTCAGCCAGCTCCCAACCTTGTTTGGTTCCGAACTCCAATTGTTCCCATAAACATGCTGTGTTCTCAAAATCCCTGCTCAAATTCTTGCGTAATTTTTTTTTCTGGAATTGGGAAATGTCCACTAGAGGAAAAGTAACCCTAATGCCAGGCTCACCCATATGAATTTCTGTCTTTTCTCAGATCTTAGGTTAGTAATTCTTTACTATCATATTGTCTTACCTATGTCTTTCAGCAGAATTTTAAAAATTTTTGTACAACATTTTTGGTTGTCCTCAGTGGAAAAGTGGTCCAAATTTCCAGTTGACTATGACCAGAAGTCAGACCTATCAATTTTCAAATTATAATGCCACTTCTACTTTGATAATCACTTCCTAACCTTCTTCCCTTCAAAAGAAAAGAAAGAAATGTTGCTCTGATTGTTATAATTTAACTGTCTAGAATGAATGATATTGGAGGTACAGGCATGATGCCTATTTAAGCATATTGCAGCCAAAGATGTGGACTGAATAGGTTCATTCTGTCTATTAAAGTTAGTTTTACTTTATAGATCTTTTCCAATCACAGGATTCTAGAACATAGCATTCTCTTTCAAGGCTTTATATTCATTATTCAAGTTGTTTTCATCCAGTCTGTGTCTCTCCTCATGGATTCATCTACTTAGGAGCTTCTGCCATCCCACCTCTCCAACTCAGCTAAATTCATCCCTGTTCATTGTCTAGTTGGAGCCCCAATGCCTCAGCATCCTTGCAGTACTCCAGTGTACAGTCAAAGCTCCATTCTGTGAGATCCTAGGGCAGTAATTAATTATCTAATGGCATAGTAGTTAAGAGCATTTTCTCTGGAACAAGGCTGCCTATGTTCCTCTTGTTAGTAGCTATGTGAACTTGGATAAGTTACCTATTCTTAGTTGAACTGTTTTCCTGAAAAAGATACGTTGAATTTCTAACATCCAGTACCTTAGAATGTGACTTTATTTGGAAATAGGATCCTTGCAGATGTAATTAGTTAAGATGCGGTTATACTGGAGTAGGGTAGCCCTTAATCCAATTGTGACTGGTATCTTCATAAGAAGACAGAATCACACAGGGAGAATGCCATCTGATGACATAAATAGAGATTGAAGTGATAGTTCTGCAAGCCAAGGAACTGCAAGGATTGATGGCCACCACCAGAAGCTAGGAAGACGCAAGGAATGATTCTCCCCTATAGGTTTCAGAGGGAGCATGGCTTTGCTAACCCCTTGATTTTGGACTTCCAGAATCCATAACCGTGAGTGACTAAATTTCTGTTGTTTTAAGCCCTCCAGTTTGTGGTATCTTGTGATGGCAGCCCTAAGAAACTAGTACATTATATAATCTCTTTTTGCCTAGTTTCCTCATTTGTAAAATGGAGATAATAATATCACCTGTATATATCATAGACTTATTGTGAATGATAACATGCAACAAGCCCTAGAATAGTGGCTGGTTTTTAATAAGTGCTATGTAAGTCCTCTTTATAGTTATTCTGTGGATAAAATTGCTCCTTGAAGTCAGGGGCCATGAAGTGTTTTTCATCAATCTTCCAACGTGCCTAGTGGAGGGCTAAGTGCACAACAGAAGCATGCAAATACACGTTCAGTTATTTTCGCCCTAAGTATTTTATTATCTCTCAAGTTCCATTTTTTACTTGTATGGTTTTTCAAGTTTCAGGTCTTTATGAATCATATTTCTATATCCTAGTTTGTAATTGTGACATTTTCTCTGTGCTTTGACTGCATTATACTCCCCTTTATCTCAAACACCTTCCCACCCTTATGCTTATGTCGAATTCCTCATTAGCTTCTGATTTCTAAACATTGATGTGATTGCAGAAACCAAAAGAAAAAAGGCAGCTAAAATGAACAGGTTCCAGATGGTTGTGGAATTTAAAATATAAAATGTGGGTTATACTCGTAGCTCTGCTACAAACCTGTTAAGAGACCTCAGACACTTCACATAACATTGTGAAATCTAAGTTTCCTTAACTGTACAGTGAAGAGATTGGATTAAATACTTTCAAACATTTTATTAGTTTTAGTTTTTAGGATTCAATTATTCTTTGAATTCAGCAATGACAATGAAAAGCTGGTTTTTACTTGTCTATTATGGACCAGCACATGCAGGAGGAAGCAAGTGTCAAAAATAACATTTGTCCGTTAACCGATATGGGGAGATGCATTTGACTATTCAGTGAGATAGGGTGATGTGCATTATTGTTGCTCTTGAAAAATTTGGCCTCTCCAGTATAATTACTTGTGCAACTACAGTAATAGATGTTTCTAAAAACATGCTGTGTGCACATCTACTTGGCGTATCTCAGATTTCAAAGAGCTTACTGTTCTGAAAAGTTTTTACATTCTTAGTGGAATAATAAAAGGAAGAAAACACTTTTACATTCCAATGCATCATTTTTACCTTTCAAGTCAAAACACTGTGACATATGCCTTTTGCTTATTTGGCAAATTAATAATGATTTAAAAAAACTAGATGAGCAATTCAAGCTATAGTCAAATTCTTGAAAGCAGTTATGTACTTTCTAATTTGTTTCCTCATTACCAGTATTACCTGATTATTTTCTATTTGGCTTCTATGTCTACCATTTTGGTCAAAACCCACTCTGAGTTTATCAATTACCAAACCAAGGCCTTGTTATATTCTCCATCCTTTTACCTTTGAAACCGTGGACTGTCTCTCCTCTACTTTTTTCTCCTCTACTGTTTCTTTGATAACATGCTTTTTCAGATTTTCTTCCTACCCTACCCATAAATTTGATATATCTTTCTTCTACCTTGTGAAGGAAGATATTTCTCAGTGATGTCAGCATTATGGTAGAGTCAGATGTTCCCTTAGTCTCTCTCCTCTAAGTTACAACCAGTGCAACATCCACTGACCAACAAAGGACTCCCTGCAGAGCACATCAGGATGCCTGAGATATCTATGCATTCTATACATCTGAAGGTGGGTGGACTAGACCTCCTGGAGGCAGTGGAACTAGGGAAGCAGCCCCCTCTCCCTCCTCTGGTGGCAGTGATCCAAAACACAAATACCAACAGCAGGGGCAGTGGTGCCCTCACTTGAGGTTTCAAAAAGCACATCGATGCATGCCAGTGACCAGAGGCTGCAGAAGTAGTAATGGCAATCATGGCTTAGCCCCAGCCCCTCCTCCAGTAGTGGCAGGTGAAACCTGTGACCTGAGGTATCCAGGAGCCACTGCAGAACTCATGACCCAACCCAAAGTTGCAGCATCCTTGACACTGGCATTATGAGCAGCAAGGGCTGCAAACAAGACCCCAGACCCCTGGCAGTGACAGTGATACCTGTGAACCCAGTACCCTTGGCAGTAGTGCTGCCAGCATGCCCAGATAATCTGGGAGCAGCAGCACAGGTGATGCATGGGACAGCAGCACCAAAGCTCACTGAGCCAGTGGAGGAACTCAAGACCCAGGCAAGAAGCAGCAGAAATGCTCACAGCCTGGTGACCTGAGTGGTGACACTCGAGGCCGCAGTGACATCATAAGCAGCAAGATGCAAGCAACCTTGGAGACAGAAGCAACACAAGGAGGGCACTGAAGATGCCTCTAGCAGACGCGGTAGAGGGTAAAACCTGCAGGCTCCAAAATATAACCAGAAGCAGCTCAGAATCAAAATAACCAAAGCCTTACCCAAATTAGAAAGATGTTTACTACCACAAATGCACTGGCAGAGGATCAACTCATCAAGCATCATGAAGAACTACAGTAACACAATAATATAGAAAAGAAAATGACAATTCTTCAGAAACCAAGCTTGGAGTCACAGAAGATTACAATCTAACTGACAGAGAATCCAAAATAGTTGTCATGAGGAAACTCAATGAGTTACAAGAAAACTCAGGAAGACAGTTCAATGAGCTCAGAAATAAAATTAATGAACAGAAGGAGTACTTCACCAAAGAGATTGAAACTCTGATAGAAAACCAAACAGAAATTCCTAGGATGAAGAATACTATTAATGAGATGAAAAATAAAGTAGAAAGCATTAGAAATAGACAAGACCATAAGGAAGAGAGAATTACTGAACTCAAAGATAGAAGTCTAGAAGTGATTCAGGTGAAAGAGGAGAAAAAACTAAGATTAGCGGTTACCAGAGGGGAAGGAGGTGGGGGGAAAGTGAAAAGGGTAAAGGGGCACATATGTATGGTGACAGATAAAAACTAGACTATTGGTGGTGAACATGATGCAGTCTATACAGAAACTTATCTATAATAATGTACACCTGAAATTTATACAGTTATAAGCCAATATGGCCCCAATAAAATAATTAAATTAAAAAAAAATGAAGAAATTCTATGAGAAATATCTGACTCAGTTAGGAATAACAACATAAGGATAATGGGTTTCCCAGAAAGAGAAGACAGGGAGAAAGGAGCAGAGAGTTTATACAAAGAAATAGTAGCTGAGAACTTCCCAAACCTGGGAAAGGAACTGGATATACAAGTACATGAAGCCAATAGAGCACCTAATTATCTCAACGCAAAAAGACCTTCTCCAAGGCATATTATATTAAAACTGTCAAAAGTCAATGACAAAGAAAGAATATTAAGGGCAGCCAGAGAGAAGAAAATAACTTACAAAGGAATCCCCATCAGGCTATCAGTGGATTTCTCAGCAGAAACTCTACAGGCTAGGAGAGAGTGGAATGATGTATTCAAAATACTGAAAGACAAAGACTATCAGCCAAAATTACTCTATCCAGCAAAGTTATCATTTAGATATGAAGGAGAAATAAAGGCTTTCCATGACAAACAAAAACTGAGGTAGTTTATTGCCACTAGACCTGCCTTATAAGAAATGTTGAAAGGAGCCCTCCTACCTGAAACAAAAAGGAAAAAGTTTAAAAAGCTTTGATCAAGGTGATAAATAGAATTAGTCAGAAAATTGCAACCCTGTATCAGAACAGGTTAGTAAAAACTTAATTATAACATAAAGTCTAAAGGGAAAGAAAGCATCAAAAATAACCATAACCACTTCAATTTGGTTAATTTGTGATAACCAGAACATGAAGGGCAAGAGAAAAAGGAAGCTGCATAGGCTAATGGAGATAAGACGCTATCAGCAGAAAAAGGACTATTTCTGTGAGATCTTTTATACAAACCTCACAGTAACCACAAAACAAAAAGTCAGGGCAAAGTCACAAATCATAAATAAAGAGGAAACAGAAAAACATTACAGAAGACCAACAAACTGAAATGGCAGAAAGAAATACGTGGAAAAAGAAACAATGGAAATATAGAACAACCAGAAAACAAAAGATAGAATGGCAGTATTAAGCCCTCATATATCAATAATCACTGTAAATGTAAATAGATTGAATTCACCAATCAAAAGACACAGAATGGCCTTTGACCCAACAACATGCTGTCTCCAGGAGACGCATCTCAGCTCTAAAGACAAACATAGCCTCAGAGTGAAGGTGTGGAAGATGATACTCTAAGCAAATGGCAACCAAAAGAAAGTGGGTACAGCCATACTTGTACCAGACAAAACAGACTTCAAGCCAAAAAATATAACAAGAGACAAAGATGGACATTATATAATGATAAAAGGGACATTCCATGAAGAAGACATAACACTTATTGATATATATGCACCTAACATAGGAGCACCAAAGTATGTAAAGAAACTATTAACAGACCTAAGGGAGAAATTGACAGCAACACAATAATAGTAGTGGACTTTAACACACCAATTACATCAATGGATAGCTTATCCAGACAGAAAGTCAAAAAGGAAACATTGGCTTTAAACAAAACACTAGACCAGAGAGACTTACTAGATATATACAGAACATTCCATCCAAAACAGCAGAAAACATTCTTCTCTAGAGCACATGAAACATTCTCAAAGACAGACCATATGTTGGGAAAGAAAACAAGCCTCAATAAATTAAAGAATATTGAAGTCATATCAAGCATCTTTTCCAACCATGATAGTATGAAACTAGGAATAAACTACAAAAAAAAGCTGGAAAAGTCACAAATATGTGGAGACTAAACAATATGCTACTGAACAACTACTAGATCATTGAAGAAATTAAATGAGAAATCAAAAAATACCTGGAGACAAATGAAAATGAAAACACAACATACCAAAACTTATGGGAGGCAGCAAAAGCAGTACTAAGCGGGAAATAGATAGCAATACAAGCTTACCACAAAAAACAAGAAAAATCTCAAATAAATGATCTAACACTGTACCTAAAAGAACTAAAAAAAGAAGAAAAAAGCCCAAAGTCAGTAGAAAGAGGGAAATAATAAAAATCAGAGCAGAAATAAATGAAGTAGAGACTAAAAAGACAATATAAAGGATCAATGAAACTAACAGCTGTTTCTTTGAAAAGATAAACAAAATTGAGAAACTCTTAGCTAGACACACTAAGAAAAAAGAGCAAAGGCTCAAATTAATACAATCAGAAATTAAAGAGGAGAAATTACAATGGATACCACAGAAACACAAAGGATTAAAAACAATACTATAAAAAACTTTACCCCAACAAATTGGAAAATCTAGAAGAGATGAATAAATTCTTAGGATCATTCAACCTCCCAAAACTGAATCAAGAGGACATAGAGAATCTGAATAGACCAATCACAAGTAAAGAGATTGAAGCAGTAATCAAAAATCTCCTGACAAACAAAAGTCCAGGACAGATGGCTCCTCTGGTGAATTCTACCAAACATTCAAAGAATATTTAACATTTGTTCTTCTCAAATTCTTCCAAAAAACTGAAGAAGAGGGGATGCTTCCAAACTCATTTTACGAGGCCAACATTACTCTGATACTAAAACCAGACAAAGACAACACAAAAAAGAAAAATTACAGGTCAATATTGCACATGAACATAGATGCAAATATTCAACAAAATATTGGGAAATCAAATACAATACATTAAAAGGATCATACACCATAATCAAGCAGGATTTATTCCAGGGAAGCAGGGATGGTTCAACATCAGCAAATCAATCAATGTGATACATCACATTAACAAATGAAGAATAAAAATCACATGATCATCTCAATAGATGCAGAGAAAGCATTTGACAAGACTTAACATCCATTTATGATAAAAACTCTGAATAAAATGGGGATAGAAGGAAAGTACCTCAACATGATAAAGGACACATATGACAAACCCACAGCCAACATCATACTCTGGTGAAAAATTGAAAGTTATTCTTCTAAGAACAGGAAAAAGACAATGATGCCCATTCTCATCACTCTTATTCAACATATTATTGGAAGTCCTAACCCGAGAAATTAGGTGAGAAAAAGAAATGAAAGGGATCCAAATTGGAAAGAAAGGAGTAAAACTCTCACTGTTTGCAGATGATATGATTTTATATATAGAAAACCTCAAAGAATCCATTGGAAGACTATTAGAAATAATCAACAACTACAGCAAAGTCGCAGGGTACAAAATCAGCTTACAAAAATCAGTTGCATTTCTGTACTCTCATAATGAACTAGCAGAAAGAGAACTCAAGAATACAATCCCATTTAAAATTGCAACAAAAAGAATAAAATATCTAGGAGTAAATTTAATCAAGGAGGTGAAAGACTTATACATTGAAATCTATAAGACATTATTGAATAAAATCAAATAAGATATAAAGAAATGAAATGATATTCCATGCTCACGGGCGGGAAGAATAAGAATAGTTAAAATGTCCACATTACATAAAGCAAACTACAGATTCAATGCGATCCCAATCAGAATCCCAATAACATTTTTCACGGAAATAGAACAAAGAATCCTAAAATTTATATAGAACAATAAAAGACCTCGAATAGCCAAAGCAATCCTAAGAAAAAAGAATAAAGCTGTAAGTATCACAATCTCTTAATTCAAAATATATTACAAAGCTACAGTAATCAAAACAGCATAGTACTGGCACAAAAACAGATACACAGATCAATTGAACAGAATTGAGATCCCAGAAATAAACTGCCATATAAATGAACAGCTAATTTTCAACAAAGAGCCAAGAACACACAATGGATAAAGGAAAGTCTCTTCAATAAGTGGTGCTTTGAAACTGGACAGCCACATGCAAAAAAATGAAAATAGACCATTATCTTACACCATATGCAAAAATTAACTCAAAATGGATTCAAGACTTGAAGGTAAGATGTGAAACCATAAAATTCCTAGAAGAAAACACAGGCAGTACACTCTTTGACATAGGTCTTAGTAGTACCATTTGAATACCGTGTCTCCTCAGGCAAGGGAAACAAATGAAAAAAATAAACAAATGGGACTAAATTAAATTAAAAAGCTTCTGTGTGGCAAAAGAAATCATCAACAAAGCAAAAAGACAACCCATCAACTGAGAGAAAATATTTGCAATCACACATCTGAAAACGAGTTAATTTCCATAATATATAAAGAACATATACAATTCAACAACAAAAACATGAATAATCCAACCAAAAAATGGGCAGAGGATTTGAACAATTTTCCAAAGAAGATATAAAGATGGCCAACAGGCGCATGAAAAGATGTTCAACATCACTAATTATTAAGGCAATGCAAATCAAAACTACAATGAGATGTTACTTCACACCTGTCAGAATGGCTATTACTAAAAATAAAAGAAATAACAAGTGTTGGAGAAGATGTGGAGAAAAGGGAACCCTTATACATTGCTGGCGGGAATGCAAAATGGTGAAGCCACTATGGAAAACGATATAGAGATTTCTCAAAAAATTAAAAATAGAAATACTGTATGATCCAGTTATTCCACTTCTGGTTGATTATCTGATGAAAATGAAAATAATAATTCAAAAAGATAAATGCACCTCTATGTTCATTGCAGCATTATTCACAATAGACAAGACTTGAAAGCAAATAAGTGTCCATCAACAGATGACTGGATAAAGAAGATGTGGTATTATATACAATGGAATACTTTTCAGCCATAAAAAAAGATGAAATTTTGCCATTTACTACAACATGGATGGACCATGAGAATATTATGTTAAGTGAAATAGGTCAGACAGAGAAAGACAAATACTACATGATTTCACGCGTATGTGGAAGATATAAAAACAAATACACATAGATATGGAAAATAGATTGGTGGTTACCAGAGGGGAAGGGGTTAGAGGGAGGTTGAAAGGAGTAAAGGGACACATATGCATGGCGATGCATGGAAACGACTTCTGGTGGTGAACACAACACAGTCTATACAGAAGCAGAAATATAATGATGTACACCTGAAATTACATAATATTATAAACCAATCTGACCTCAATAAAATATTAAAAAAGGAAGACATTCCTCAAAATTTTTATTTATTTTTTTATATTTTTTGGCCCCAATCTCACTTGAGCTTCAGGCCTCCGAGTTTCTTCAATTTTCTTCACATGGCTTGGTTTCACATTCCTTCATCATTCTGCCCAGTGTCCTCCATGCTGTCTATAAATTGCCATTGTTGCTCCAAAATAATTATTCTGGTGTAAAATGGACTCTCAATTTTATAGAGACCCGGTAGTTCTTGTAATCAAGTCCAATGCTCCAGTAGCTACTTTGATAACCATGTAATCCAACACTTGTGTCAGAATTTCTCACTTGATATTTCAAAAACGCCTGTTTTTCTCCACATTTTCTGCATAACAAAATTTAAGGAAAGTTTATTTTACATGTTTGGTTTTTGAATTTCCTTTCCAATTATATTTTCTTTAAAAGAATACAGCACACAACAAATTGTAATTGAGCAAAGGCATGTTGGAGGAATGAGAATAGACAGAATAAAGAAAATTAAGTTATTTGCACTCTTAGGTGATTAGACATTTGAAGAAATAGTCCTACATGCTAGACTCATTTGAGATAATTTTGTACAATTATTGTCTTGTTTTAGAATGATGTGTCCGAAGTATCTAATAAAGATTACAAGTTGCTTACTGTATTCTCTTTAATAAGTCAAAGATACATGCAATTCACTTTCAAAATGTTTTCATCATTTAATTTCATTTAAAATAGGCTCTGCTTTTAAGTTTCCATTTTTAAGTGTATTTATTGTTCTATGGCTCCTTTGTCCCCCAGAAAAGACACATAAAGGAACAATAACAGTATTGTGTGGATTCAAATCCAGTGGCTCTGAGTATTTGCTGTTGTCCTGTAATTCCCTCAGGGTAAGTGAGGACAAGGGGGAAATCCTTCTTCTGCAGTTCTCTAACTGTTTTCAGTGAAGAGAGTCAAAGCATCTGGCACATGGTATTTTGTATTCAGCCAGCTCCTCCTAGTAAAGAGTGTTCCCCAGGAGTAAATTAGGCAATTAGGAGAATCATTAACTATTTCAAGCCAACAAAGTATCACTTAGTGCACCGAAGTAATAATGAGCAAATTAGCAGTCATGCAGTCAGTGAGTGCTCAAAAAGTAAGGCTGCTCACTTTGGAGAGCCCATTGACTCCTCTGTCCAGTGGAAGGCCTTTTAACACCCAAGAAAAAAGGGGCTTGCACTGGGATTAACTGGATTCTCTGGAGGCAAAGAACTAAACACACTGACGAGCTCTCACAGGCTTCAACAATATTGTATTTAAAAAACTCAGAGTTCAGTTTTTTCACAATATCTTCATTACTATCATATGGTACTTAACATGCACAGGTTCAGAGAAAGTGCGGTTCTAACGTGTTCTTCACCTATGCAAATACCCAGCTCTGCTCATTATCTACAACATCATGATCACAAGGGTCTATTTATTGCTCTATAATCAGAAGTGCTAAGTTTAAGAATGGATTGTGTAAGTTTTAGAGTCATAACACATTGAGGAAGTTACAAAACCTCTTTGAATCTACCCCTCAATTTCACAGGCTGCTGTAGCACATGTGAAAACAATTAGGAAAATATTTGTTGTATTATACGTGTTGAAGAAACGTTACTTGAATCTGAATCTTACATAATGATTTAATATCTCTGATCCTCAGTGTAAATTAGAGTAAATACTATTTGTTCTGCTTGCCACATAGCATAGTTGAGATGATCAAGGAGAATGAGAGTGTGGAAACACTATAAACTCTTTAAAAATTACACATCTGATTGCTTCCATGTGCCACACATACTCTATGGATCAGTGTATTATTGCTACTATAAGCTAATTATCTATAAAGAAATTAGCACAATTTCTAGGATATGATAAATTCTCAATAAATGGTATCTGTTATTACTAGAATGGCATATTATCATTATTATTAATGTTGATGTTTTACAGATATTATTTCCATACTTTCCAGCACCCTGATTTGGATCGTGATCCAAAAAATAATTTAAAAATTAATCTGAAGTCACAACTGATAAATTATCTTTTTCTTTTAAAATGCAGGCATATTTTTCACTTTACTGCTTTTTGAATAATTATTTTGAAAATAACATTACTCAATATACTTGTCCTGTAGATTCCTCTTTTTTTTTTTTTTGCCATACAGTTTTCCCTTCCTTCAGTGGAAGAAAGAGAGGTTAAGAAAAAGTCACATTTCTGAATAGACGAAACTAAAAAGAATTGTATTCTCCTAAATATAATTTGGGAAATTTCGTCACATTTTGGTTCTCTAAGCATAACATGATGTCTCTTAGTGGTAAAAAATTAGTAGGAATAGTCAAAGCACCTGAAATAATACTTGTTTGTAGAATCTGAAAAAAGAAGCCATTAAGAAACTGGATATGCCACTTAGATTTGGGAAGCCATTAGCATAGCCCATGGATACTTACAGCTGAATCAACATGCTTTATCTGCATAGCTATAATTGCATTTAATGGATGGAACCACTTGTTAATGAAATGCAAAGATCGTTTGATACTAAAATATCCAAGGCCTACTACATGTAGTGTTTTCATCTTCTTGAGGCCTGCCTGCCTTACTTCCTTCCTTTCTCTCCACTCCTTCCTCTTACATTCTTCTGTCATCTTCCTTCCTTCCTTTCAATAGGCTTCTGGAAGGTAAGCAGAGATGGTATATAAACTTCTTTTTTACTAGAAGAAAACAGTTTCTTGCAGTTTTGAAAATCTTTTGCTTTGTGGAAAGTAACTATCAAAAGTAATTTTTTAAAGTTCTTAATTTCCCTAAGAAAAGAATTTCCGAAATATATGCCCTACCTTTCTGAAATTTATAATCTAAAATAGACAAAGGAGATATAAACACATAACTAAAGGATGCATGGAGACAGTAGAAATGTATCTTTAAAGTAATACAGGAATTGTCAGGTCTGTTATTTCTCGCTACATTTAGTTATCATGATGTAAAGAACACCAGAAGAGGAGACCAATGGATGGTGTTATCTCTGAATCTACCCTGTGTTATCTCACCTTGCTCAAATCCTTAAATCTCTAGGGTCCTCAGATTCTCTGTTAACAATGTGTAGTAATTAGTCCTGTCCTACTCATTGAACCGTTTCTTTTTATGAATATCAACTGAGGATGAATTGCAAAATGGTTTAAAAGTATGATATGATATTGAACTGAATAAAATCATTTATTTGTTCATGTGTGCAACTTAATGCAATACAAGTTCTCCCAAGCTAGAACCACATCTTTGAATGAAAAAAAAGAGGAAATCTCTCATAATGCCTATTATTGTCCAGGATACGTGTATATACTAAATAAATAATTGCTGAATACAGGTAATAAAACAGGAGTAATACATGTGCAAATGTCAAAAGCCATTCCAATGTCATATTACAAAACAAAATGGTAAAAATATATATGTGAACCTACTGACTATAAAATGAAACTCAAATTACTTAGCATGACATTCAAGGATCATCTCAAATGCTAAACTGTTTTACTAGTTTCGTTTCCACTGCTCTCCTCCTCTACATACCTAATTCCTATCATGCCTGGATATTTTAGGATTTCATGTCTTTGCTCATTCCACTACATCCTCTCATAGCAATGTTCTTAGCTACTAGGACAAAAAGATCCTCGAGGTCCAAGTTCAATTCAAACGTCGCCTTCAGTGTGAATTACTCACCCTTCTTTTCCATTCATTCTCAGATATGCATCTATTTCACCAATCAATAAGTGAGCTACTAGTCATTGTGGAAGGAAAGATGAATCTGAGCATCTATGAGGTCTCAATTGCCATGTACACACTTGGTCTTCCAAGTTACTCCAGGCAGCAGTTGTGATAACTGCTACACAACTACGTTACACAGATTGCACTTTTTCAAGCCTCCTAGAGCACCCTCCTTACTGCTCCTTCTGCATCCGTCTGCCACCTAATGCCAAGGCCAATGCCACAAGTCCAGACATTTATTAAAGTAGCACCTCATTTTCGGATCCAATTTCTCTCTCAACTCTCTCTTGCTATGTAGCAAACCACTCCAAAGTTCAGTGACTTAAAACAACAATTGCTCACGATTCCACAAATGAGCAATTTAGCCACGTCTCAGGTAAGATGGTGTTTACGTCCCATGTTGTGGTGGCTGCGTTTACTCATGTGGCTGCAGCTATCTTGTAGTTCATTTTCTAGGGCTTCATGGTCTGAATTGGTCTTGCTCACAGGCCTGGTGGTTGATAAGGCTCCTAGCTGGGCCACATGTCCCCAGTAGGCTGGCCCAGGATTCTTCACATGGCAGCAGCATGAGAAAGTGACAGTAATAGCTGCAAAGACACTTAAAGTCTGGGCAAAGAAATCATGTCATATCACTTCGGTCATATTATAGCCAAAGAAAATCACAGGACAGCCTAAATTCAAGGGGTAGAACAGTCCCATTGCAAAGAGAAATACAAATTGATATGAAACAATTATTGCAAACATTTTTGCAAATAACCTACCACACCTGAGTCCAGGAAGAGTGAAACATGTGATTGAGTTTATGCCTGAGCTGAGAAGCACATGAGGTATGGCCAGTGTTACCTGGAGGAGGTAAATATTTCTAACAGAAAAGAGCAGCTTCTCTGGAGCAATTTACATTAAGTTTTAAAGCATGAGAATTACCTTTCCTAGAAAGTTCTTTAGAGTTGTACCTGAATTCAATTAGTCCATGTTGAATAAATAAATGAGTCAATATGCCTATAAAACAATCTAGACCTGGGTCCTATGCTGTAGAAAATTCTTCAGCACCTTTTTAAAAATTTTTTTTCTGAAAGGTTTATTCAGATTTATTGTTGCTTCTTAACAATGTATATTTTTGTATATTTTCCTACATATTTTTTTTGTTGAGGTTAAAATTATTTTTAGTCATCTATCCTAAACCCTTATTTTAAACCCTCTGTATCTGTAGTCATGGCCTCCTTCTTCATCTGTTCTACAAGATTCTCTCAGTCTTCCTAGCTGTCCCTTTTCTCTATTAATATCTTTATTTTCTAATTTCATTCTCAGAATTATACTAAAGATATTTAAACACAATCCATTTATCTTAACTCTCATATTATATTGTTTCACATTTGCAGAGGAAAGTCTTTTTCCTTCTCTCTCTTCCTTGCACTATATTATTAAGATATTAATTACAAATTATACATAGTTTTGACTCTAATTCTCAAAGATTTTGAACTGCAAAACAAAATGTAAGGTGGAGCAAGGGGGTCCTGCCTGCTGCCTTCTCTGATTACACCATATGTCAAGCCCATCAATTTCTGTTTTCCTGATCTGCTGCCATATCCTTCATCTCTTTTTCTTTTTTCTCAGAAACTCTGAAATTCAGGCATAGACTATATTTTTTACATAGGGAACTATGGAAGGGATAAAAAAGGCAACAGGAAAATCAAGGTGTGCCTTTCCCATTAAATTCTCTGCTTTCTCAATATCACTCCATCTTCTGGCTTTTCTTTCAACACGTGGTCCATTGGCGAGGGGACTATTCCTGATCCAGTCTCGTGTTTGTGTTCCTTAGCCCTGCAGTGACGGGATAGAAATGCTTAGATCAAGAACAGAGATAATCAGAGTTGAAAAGAGACTGAAAATGTCTCTCTTTTATTCTCAATATAGGTACTGCATTTGAGGTTTCCGCATGGGCGTGGATCTGAGAGCACCTTTCCTTACCTACTTTAATCATGTTCCTTCAACATCCTACAGCTTTATTCTGCTAAAGGAATTGATACATACAAAATGTCAAATCTGCCCCAAGAACTTAGCAGCCTTGTTTGTACTATCTTTGCACATGCATGTCTGGAAGTTATCTTGGAGTGCTGGTGATCACAAAAAGACCAAAATATCACCTCAGCTCTAGAAATTAGATCTGAAGAAAGAGAACTCAGTATTGCTGGCTTCCTTTACAGGACTTTGGTTTCAGCCCTTCCAGTCCCGAACTGCCCCAAGCGTTGAACATTCCACGGAGTGGATGACTAGAGGTGTGGGTGGATGTGAGTAGAATGTGGGTAGAATGAAGTACTGGGAAACTGACATAGAGAAGGGAGTAGAATTCTTGTAAGAACAGGGATTTTAGGTCTATAACAATGTGTGACAGGCAATATCGTTTAACAGGTATTCATATACAGTCATGTGTCGCTTAGCTACAGGGATACATTCTGAGAAATGTGTCGTTAGGCGATTTTGTCATTGTGCTAACGTCGTAGAGTGTATTATACAAACCTCGATGGTATAGCCTACTACACACCTAGGCTATATGGCATAGCCTGTTTTACTCCTAGGCTACAAACCTGCACAGCCACAGCATGTTACTGTACTGAACACTTAGGCAATTGTAACACAATGGTAAGAATTTGTGTATCTAAACAGAAAAGGTACAGAAACATAGAAAAATAGCAAATAAAAGATAAAAAATGGCACACGTGTATAGGACACTTACCATGAATGGAGCTTGCAGGACCGGAAGTTGCTCTGGGTGAGTCAGCGAGTGAGTGGTGAGTGAATGTGAAGGCCTAGATCATTACTGTACACTACTGTAGACTTTACAAACACTGTATACTTAGGCTAGACTAAATTTAAAAAATGTTTTTTCTTTCTTCAATAATAAATTAAACTTAGCTTCCTGTAACTATTTTACTTTATAAATTTTCAAATGTTTTTTCACTTTTTGACTCTTAGGTAGTAACACTTAGCTTAAAACACAAACACATTGGACCGCTGTACAAAATGATTTTCTTTATATCCTTATTCTATAAGCTTTTTTCTATTTTTAAAATTTTTTTCACTTTTTAAACTTTTTTGTTAAAAACTAAGACGCAGACACACCTGTTAGCCTAGGCCTACACAGGGTCAGGATCACCAATATTGCTGTCTTCCACCTCCACGTCTGGTCCCAATGGAAGGTCTTCAGGGGCAGTAACACGCATGGAGCTGTCATAGCCTATGATAACAATGACTTCTGGAATGCCTCCTGAAGGACCTGCCTGAAGCTCTTCTCGAGGAGGTGTCACTCTTTTCAGAAATATGTCCATGGTAATTTGCTTGGTTTGTTTGCTTTTTTCCATCATAGATTTGCTTGTAAGCAGCTAATGCGCCACGAACATTCCTTTCTATTAATGAAAATCTTTCAGTGTTGAGGTCCACGTTTTCAAACTTTTTAAGGAGCTTGTTGGGTACTGCGAAAGCTTCTGCTAAATTCTTCACTGTGAATTTTCTTGGGGTTCTTCTTTTTTTTTTCTCCTGTAGTTTCCTTTTCTCTTGACGTTTCTTCAGCTATGCTGCCCTGTTCCAGTTCCAACAACTCCTGATGCGTCAGTTCCTCAGGGACCACCTCTAGGGGCAATGTAGCCTCTTCCACACAGAGGTTAAAGTTGTTTGCCATCTCAACCATAGCCTTGTTAATTTTTGCAACCTCTTCATCCTTGGCAAATCCTTTGAAATTGTGGATGAACCTCTTGAGTGCTTTCTTCCACTTTTGAGTGCCTGTCATATATTCCTTGGTGACATCACCCCAAGGCCAAGCAAGGTTCTTGATGCAGTCATAGATATTGTAATCTTTCCAGAATTGCATGATGTCTTTTCAGTGTTTTCCTGAGTTTCAGCAATAGTCTGTGCAAAGGTCCTCCTCAGGTAGTAGGCCTTAAAAGCTGCCATAACTCCTTGTTTCACTGGTTGTATCAAAGAGGTGGTATTCAGAGGGAGAAACATCCCAATGATATTGGGAGGAAGATGACCAATAAAAGGAGCATGTCCAGGAGTATTATCAACAATAAGCAAAATCTTGAAAGGTATGTTATTTTCCAAACAGTGCTTCTCTATTTTGTTGGCATAACAATTCAGGAGGGCATCTTGGAAGAGGAGCTGGGACATCCGTGACTTCTTATTGCTCCTGTAGCACACTGGCAGTGTGTGCTTATTGACATGCTTGAAGGCTCTGGGGTTCTCACTGTGCCAGATCACAAAGGGTTTCAATTTGCAGCCTGCAACATCGCCCCCAAGCAAGACTGTTATCCTGTCCTTAAAAGCCTTGAAACCAGCCATTGACTTGGCCTCCTTATGGATGAAAGTCCTTTCAAGTATCCGTTTCCAGAATAGGGAAGTTTCATCCATATTGAATATCTGCTCTGACAAGTAATTTTCCTCCATAATCAGCTTATCTAGAGTTTCAAAAATTCTTCAGCTGCCTTCACATCAGCACTTGCAGACTCACCACTCACTTTCAGCTTATGTAATGAATAATGATTCTCGAATCATTAAAGCCACCCAGAGCCAGCAGTAAATTCAACACTGTAGTCAGATCCAGCCTTTTCTTTCAACATTGCAAACAACCTTTTTGCTCTGGCCGTGATTGTCACAGTGCTGAGAGGGATATGCTTCTGCATCTGGTCTTCAATCCAGGTCATTAGAAGTTTCTCCATGTCTGATACAAGCCCTTCGCAAATTTTTGTTAGTCTCATTGCCTTCAATGAAGCAGATCTTTAACAGCTTCCATCACTTTGTTATTGTTCTTTAAGATCATAGCTATGGTGGAATGGGATGTCCTGGCTGATGACCAGTAATCATCACTGATTTTCCACCTTCATAGTTCTTAATCACTTTTAATTTCATTTCCAGGTCAGTCACTCAATGTGGCCTCTTACTGGGAACATTGGTAGTGGATTTTGTACACTTAGGGGCCATGATGAACAAAACAACATGAAATTAAATCAAGTACAAAAGAAAATGATGCAATCAAGAAATGCAGTAAACACGAAAGGTATGAGGCTGCTGCCGGCGTAACATGGCATACTGCTTTTCAATGAACTTTTTTATAAGTAGAAAGAGTACACTCTAAAATAATGATAAAGAGTACAACACAGGGGCCGGCCCCGTGGCTTAGCGGTTAAGTGCGTGCGCTCCGCTGCTGGCGGCCCGGGTTTGGATCCCCCGCGCGCACCGAGACACTGCTTCTCCGGCCATGCTGAGGCCGCGTCCCACACACAGCAACTAGAAGGACGTGCAACTATGACGTACAACTATCTACTGGGGCTTTGGGGGGCGGGGGGAAAGGAGGAGGATTAGCAATAGATGTTAGCTCAAAGCCAGTCTTCCTCAGCAAAAAGAGGAGGATTAGCATGGATGTTAGCTCAGGGCTGATCTTCCTCACAAAAAAAAAAAAAGTGCAGTATAGTACAGTAAATACATAAACAAGTAACAGTCATTTATTATCATTATTAAGTACCTACTTACATACATACTGTACATAATTATGTACAGTACATAATTGTATGTGCTGTACTTTCACATGACTGGCAGTGCAGTAGATTTGTTTACACCAGCATCACCACAAACACATAATATGTTGCACTATGACATTACGACCGCTACAATATCACTAGGCAATAGGAATTTTTCAGCTCCATTATAAACTTATGGGACCACTGTCATATATGCAATCTGTCATTGACCAAAACATCGTTATGTGGCATAAGATTTTATCTATAGTGCAAGGGTAATACGAAAAATGTCAGTGATATGCCCTGCAGTTATTGCATATTAGAAAGTTGCTAGCATATATTTAAAGCTAAATAATAATAATAAAAGAAATAAAATAATAAAATAAGAGAAAAGAAAAAATAGAGAGACCAGGGTTCCTGGTCTCTCTAAGTGATCCTCTCTCCCGATCCTTTTGTAAGTGTTGTTTCTATAACCATCTCTTGCTGAATTTTTTAAAATGCTTAAAAATGTAAGGGAATTGGTACTTGTACTTTCTCTGGATTGTTACTTCTTGAAGATGGAAATATCGTCTAGATAGGTCCTGTTATTTTCAGGGCCTCCCTAAACAACTGTTAATAATATATATGAAAATAAATAAATCCTGAAAAACAAGGAGCACTTGGGGGCTACTAAGTCTTCCTTTATTCCAACAATCTTCCTTGATTATTCCAGTCAAGTAGTTTTTAAAATGGCAAATCTCTTGTTTTGAAAATAAATATTATATGTAATGAAAAAGCATTACATATGTAATATACGTAACAGATAAAAGAGCATTCATTGCCCTGTCCCCCCCCTCAAACCCTTTCCTTACTCCCAGCAGACATTGAGACACCATCATTAAAGCTTGGGACTTTGTTGGACGCCATTTGATAACCTCTCTAGGTTGGCCCAAGTCAATCTTTCTCTTCCTGGAATCTCTATAAAACGTGTATAGCCTCCACTGCTGCCTTGTTCTGTCACTTACTGCTATGTGGCTTGAGACAACTTCTTCTGAGGCTCTAATTTTTAGAATTTTGAGGAATAGAAATGTCAATAAATCTCATCTCTCATTTCCCATGCAAATACAAGACAGACATAGGTGTCATGCAGGTGGACATCAAAAAGCCTTTATATTACTAATCAACTTGTTTGCAGAACATAGTTCAGGGGCAGGCAAATGGTGACTGTGATCCCTGCCCCCTCCCACCACCTGCTACTGCTGGATTAGACAGACATGCCTGGTCACAGGTAAAACTAGATAACTAAAAGCCTACACCTTGGGGGCAGAGCCCTCTTGCAAATTGACTCCACAGCCAAAAGAGCTAATGCATATACACCCTTCTGTAAGCAGCCAGATCCCAAAAGAGGGGTGGGAAAAAGAAGCTGACACAGGCACGCCCAATTCTTTCTCTCAAGTGTAGGAATAGTAAATTACTTCCCTGGGAGTGAGGTTGTGAGGATGTGAAGAAATACTCAGGGGGTTACTCTAGTAGGGGGTCTCTCAACGTGGAAACACAGGGGTTAGGCAGTAAGAGCTCCCCAAACATTTCTCATCTAAAATTTGGGTCAAATTTTACCCACCTGAGAGGTCTGTGCAGCTGAGGTGATATTTCTGAAAGCACTTATATAGTATGATAGCATTCTCTTCATTATCATCTTAATTACTGTTATTGCTCAAAGGTTCACTTTATTATATATTTTACGTTTGTTGCTACTTAATGACAGCATCGTCTTCCCAACAAGATTGCCAAGCACATTACAACCCCAGACAGTTAATTCGACTGCATGGATACAGTCAGCCCTCCATATCTGCAGGTTCTCCATTTGCAGATTCAACCAACCTCGGATTTGAAAGGCCTATGACGGTTGTGTCTGTACTAAACACATTTAGACTTTTTTTCTTGCCATTATTCCATAAACAATACAGTATAACAACTATTTACATAGCATTTACATTGCATTAGATATTACAGGTAATCTAGAGATGATTTAAATTGTATGGGAGGATGTGTGTAGGTTATATGCAAATACTATGCCATTTTTATATAAGGGACCTGAGCATCTGCGGATTTTAGTATCCACGGGGGTCCTGGAACCAATCCCCCATGGAAGCCAAAGGATGGCTGTAATTGCTTTTACATGCATGATGACAAGATGATTATAATTTTAAATGTTTGAGATTATGGATTCACTTTGCAGATGATTGATTACCAGAGAAAGAAAGTAGGGAAGGAAGAAAGGGAGAAGAGAAGGAAAAAAGAAAAAAAGGAAAAATATAAAATTAAGCCTGATAGACTATTAATTAGATATCTTGTGTAAGAAGTTTAGACCACCAGGTTCCAGTGTAAAGTGTGCTTACCTAAAATCATGATAGGTACCATTAATCAACTTCTATTCTTAATATAGTATGCAGCTAATTTTTTAAGAAGGTCTATTCTTACCAATTTCCTAACATCGTGTTAAGATTTCAAATATACTTTTTAAAAAACACAGTTGTAAAGAAAACCTCTTACGTATAATTTCATAAAACTCTCACTGATCCTTATTATTAGTAACTATCACCTAATATGAATGTGATCTTATCTTCATATTTAATCATAACACTATTTTAACTCTTGGCCTGATGCATCCAGAAACATTCTCAGTTCTAGGACTTGAGGATCACTAGATATTGCAATATCTTATAGCTTTTTATGTTTATCAGCAATGGAATTGACCATTAAGCACCATTTCTGCACTGCCATTATCCGCCTGCTATAAGCATAAGTGTGTGCTAACCTCACCTCCTTCCTCACACAGCCATCATCCATTCCATACCGGAGGAAAGAGAAGACGAGCAGTCTCACAGAGTGTCATGTCACAAGGAACAGGAACAAATCCTGCCTTCCTGTGTGTAAGCCCAAACATAAACTTAACCATAAACATTTATGGCAGAAGGGGAACTAGAACCCTGATATCCAGAAAGACATGGCTTCCACTTCCTAAAAGTTAATTTTTAATAGCCTTAGTTTTAAAACTAATTGTTTTTAATACTTGTTAGTTTGAATAACTAATAGTAATTAACTGGGGACTTTGTGGTAATTAATTATGATAACATTATACTCCAGCCAACATTGTCCACATTATTAAAATGAACTTCCACAGTTCTTATGGTTTGAAAAACTAAACTGCTTCATTAAAAAAAAATCCTTGCATCAAGTTTTTGCCAGTAGTAGTAAAAGTGCTATTTTTTTTTTTTTTTTTTTTTTTATTTATAGAGGGATTTTAACTGACAAAGTGATTTTGTTTTTTTGAGTTCTTTGTCTTCTTTCTCAAACAGCTTTTGAGATCGGGTCGGGAGGCCTTGCTGATATATATGTGGAAGAGGTAGAACATATGCCCCTGAATGAGCAGATAGCATAGGTAGGTTATGGGGTCAGATTTTTCTGAACGTGTTCTCTTACAGCTTCTTTGCAGAGATGCCTGGAAACTAGCCAACATGGAATCAATTCTGAAATGCTCTGCTGACCCATCTGGAAGAACATGTTTGTTTCCCAAAGAGCCAAAGAGCTCTGCGGGGTAAAGCCTGTCTTCCTGTCTTGGTGGAGATTTCCCTATGGTGAAGTCTGCAGCAGGCAGCACAGACGTCGCTGTAGTGGCATATGAGGACAATGGGAAGACACGTGACTAGAAGAAATGGACCACTCTAGGAGCATATTGGAACCTGGGGAAGTCAAGCAGTGTGCTGCACAGCCCCTCTCTGAGAACCCTGATTTCATATTACTCACAGAGGCCAAGATGACGGGAACTCCCTGATAGGGGCTGGCTATTTAATGAGATACATCAGTGTTCAGAGAACATGAACCACAGGATTTTAGCACAGAAAAGAAACTTGCAGGTCATTTCACCCAAATTTCTCTCTTTACAGGTAAAAAAAAATGGAGGCTAAGACTGAAGACTTGGGTTGCCTAATTTTTCACAAATAGCTTATGGGAGAAGGAATGCTAGGATCCCTTATGAAAATTTAGAAGCAACTTAAATGTGCATCACCAAGAGAATGGATAAATAAAGTTATACTATCTCAACAACTGTGTTCAGGGGAATATGATGCATGGATTGGTGTACGTGTGCATCTCACAGGCTCCTGAAACTGAACATGGAAACCTGCCCAGACCCCATGACCTGAAAATATGAAAGAAGTGGATTTCCCACTTGTTCCTAAATTTGGGGCAATTGCCTGAAGAAGGAGAGATGGAAGCTAGAGAAGTAAATAAATATTCATGACAAAAAAACAAGACTGTGTTCCTCTAAAAGTTTAGCTACCTCATCAGCCAGCAGAAAGATGTCACTTGCTGAACAAGTGACCCTGGTATCACACAAGGGTGCCATCCTAATCAAGACAGCAAACCATCTAGTATGAAAAAGCAATGCATTCCTCGTAGTGGCTGATTTTTGTCCCTCTCAGTTATATTCAGGGAGATTCTGGAAAAAAAAAAAGTCTTAATGCTAAAAATAATGCCCCCAATTAACTCTCATTGAATACACACTATGTGCTCATTTATATAGAATATTTCATTCAATTCTCTCAAAACGCTGAGTCAAAACTATTATTATTATTCCATTTTATAGAGATGCAAACTGAGACTCAGAGAGGTTAAGTTGTCCAAGGTCACACAAATAGGAATCAAGAACAGACAGTAAGACTCCAGAGCCTTGTTTTCCTTGACTGCCCTAACATCTATTTGGTAAGACAAAAATTCATTTCCATCTTACTCATCACTGTTCTGCAAGACTTTGCTTATTAGTGTGTCTGTTTGATGCCCAAAACAAACATTCCAGGTGATTTCTACCTTTTGTTCCCCCAGATATTTTGGGGTTATAGAAACTCTGCCTTGCTCTCTAGGGAGCAGTTGTCGTCTTTGAACGGTAAATGAAGTGCTAGCTCAAGTCAGATACCACCCACTGTGCTACCCCTGAGCCAAACCCTAGGTTTATTTCCAGCACTAAAATTCACTCTCAGGATTCTATGTGCTACTTATCTTCCTTTTAGCCCATCAGAAGGACTATATTGATTCTTCATTTGGGTCAGCAGGTGGATTTTCTCACCTAAGTTGGAAACATCTGAAAATAGTATTAGGTAATTCAAACCTTCCTATCCCAGAGATGCACCACTTTCCTGTATATATAGGTTTCTTGCTTATGTTTTTTTCCCTCTCAGGGAAAAATTAGAATCATTTTTGCTTGTCAAAATTAGAGGATGCTCCCACAGGCAGGAGGCATTATGACTATAGAATGAAATATATTAGAGACATAAAATATCACCTAATTCACAGAATGTCACCCACAAGAATAAGGGCTCATGCCAACTAGGGGATAGCAAATCTCCTGAGCATTCTTTTTAAAAATATTCATCCCCATCCCATCCCCCAACACACTCAGTCTGCTATAATCCCTAGGAGCATATTGTCTTCTGCAACTTTACAGGGAACCACATGCAAAATTCACTGACTAAATGAGCCATCATTACTAAGAAGAATGTGACATAAACTATAAGTATGTTACTGCAAGGCAAGGAGTACTATGTCAGCCACAGTCTAGTAAGAAAATGGAGCCCATGCATGCCAGGAAGAACAGTAGAGGGGATTTAATAAAGGGAATTAGTTTACAAAGGTGTTGGGAGAACTGAAAGCCAAATATGAGAAGGTGAGGTAACCTAGGAATTACAAAGGCAGGAAGCCAGTGTCTTTCCTAGGGTTGGAGGGGAACAGTGAGAGTCAGAGCCCAGAACTGGAATCACCTGGAGGGAACTAGAACCATGAAGAGAGGAACCACAATGGGGAAGAAATGCCCCGTGATACTCCTTCTTGCCTTCCATTCTCTTGTGGCTCTCCCACTGGTTGATTCTATCTAGAAACCAGTTTTCAAGGAAGCCTGGAAATGTTAGCTTGCGGGGCACAGTTCGCTACAGCATAGAACAAGAAGTAGGGAATATAGATAAGAGAAAATAACAAATGATCAGCAATTGTTTTAATTTCCATTCCCCTGTAGTATACAGGACTGCTTCAATGCCTGCAGATAAACAAGACTGCTCGACTTTCCTTAATAACAAACTTTACGGTTTCCAGAGTTTCTGTCATAGCCAGAAAGTTATTTCTGTTATTCAAAATTTAATTCCTTTAGTATTCAGTTGATTCATTTTTGGTGGACCATAATGGATGATTATGCCACATGTACAGGTTTTGGCATCATTATGTTTCTACAACTGTAAGGATACATTTGCCATACTTATTTTAGTACCAACCTTTGACGGTCAAAAAGGCCAACATTATATTTCAATTTTTAAATTCTTACATGTTCATTGTCTTACCATAATAATGATTGTACATTTGGTATAGGGGTTTTGTAGAAATCATCCGATATCCAAGAATATTGACTTTGTTTCCTATTTTTTTCTTAAAGTTCATGATAGAGCACGTTTCTTCCTCCAGGCATTTATACCAAAACTTAAGAATCTTCATTTAATATTTTGAATAAATTCTTATTAATGTAGAAGAAAATACTATGCTAAGGCTTTGGAGGGAATTAAATTTCTTTAATGGTTTACTCAATAATTTCAAAAGTACAATAATAGTATTTAATACTACTTTCAAATAGTATATTGAGTTCCTCTTGTGCCCTAACTCATGTTCTCTCAGCCCATCTTTTCTATCAGCCATTTCTGTGGCACCTGCCTTCATGTAGGCAGAACTGGGCAGCACCTCACTTCAGCAGCAGACTCTTCCCTTCTGGGGCTTCTCTGATACCCAGCGTGGAAACCTGAAGTAATTCTGATCACTCACAGCATGTGCAACTGAAACGTGCTTAACTGTTGGGTAAGCCTAGACTCCTGGAGGAAGTAGACAATGAATAAATGTTCTCTTCTTCCAGCCCACAGACAAACCATTCTGAGCACATTCTACACAGCTCTCAGAAGGTTCTAGCAGGATTGAGGATGCATTGCTGTTCATGGTAACCAATCTGAAAATGCCCCCTTGCACTGACTGGTTTTCCCCTCCTCTTCCCAGATAAACTCAAGCCTTTGTCTCAATCTTTGCTTTCTTGCAGAACACAAACTAAGACAAAAGAAAATGCAATTTTTATTTTTATCATATATTTTATTGTATCGTATTTTTATTTTACATTTATTATAATTTTTATTTTGTTGACCAAAATTACCAAAAATCACTACTATATACAGGTATCTCATACTTTTTAAAGGACTTAAAGGCTATCTCTATTATTTTGAAGCCATAAAGTAGGCAAGGTGATTAATATTTCCTTAATTTTAAAGGAAAAGAAACAAATATACAGAAGGGTTGAGTGATGTGCTCAACTGTTCCTCCACTCAGTGTCCATAGAATGGAGTAAAATTTCAGTCTGCTTATATAGGACTTGTTTGTATGTAGCTTTAACCAAACAATCAACTATATATCTCTCTCCTTGAGTTAACGTTGATGGCAATTTACTAAGAGCGGCTTTAAATGATGGAGTGGAATAACCAAGGCCTTTTGAGAAACTGGAATGGCACATTAATTATCCTGGCATGCAGCCATCATCAGTGATCCACTCTTCTATTAGTAAAGCTCGTAAGGAGAGAAAAGAGTTGCAAAAACACTCAATAGTAGAAATTTCAATCCCAAAGATAGCCTTCAAGACCATACTGAGTAGGGAGCACTGCTAGTTAGGTCATTGGTTATTTCAGTCTAATAAATATGAAGTATTTATTTATATTGGAAATTTTCACTGCTAAACAATCTTCCTCTCAAGGCCCTTGTGAGTCAGACCTTGAAAAATAATGTTTTTATTAGGAAGAGGGAAAATACTGAGATACTGAGAAGATGGTCAAATAGAAAACCAAAATTATGTGATTCTTTGCCAGCAGAAATATGCTATAAGGAGAATGTTGATCTGCTTAAAAGTAAAAAGGTAACTTAACATGCAATCTTTAATATATAAATTACCTTGGAATAGAACTCTACTCTCTGCACTCTCCTCTTGTACTCTCCTGACTATTCAGTTTAGCCTCATCTGTCTGCTCCCACTGTACTGGTCCGTCTCTTCCATCTTGGAATCAGCCTAACTTTTGTTTTGAACACCACTGCTACATTCCCATAGACTAACAGTTCATAACAGTTCCCTATGCTTTGGAAAATAAATTATTAGAATTCAGTCTTGCTTTCTGGGGCACCAAACATGTATGTATATTCTTTAATATCACATGCTGTGCATTGGAGAAATGGAGGTTAAGGTGACCTTACATTGTAATAGACAACATTCTTTTTTTTTTCCCCCCGGGGGGGGTGGTGGTGAGGAATATTGGCCCTGAGTTAACATCTGTTGCTAATCTTCTTTTTGCTTCAGGAAGATTGTCCTTGAGCCAACATCCATGCCAATCCTCCTCCATTTTGTATGTGGGACGCCACTGCAGCGTGGCTTGACCAGCAGTGTGTGGGTTCGCGCGCAGGATCCAACAGGAGAACCTGGGCGGCCAAAGCAGAGCACACAAACTTAACCTCTATACCACCCGGTAGCCCATAGAGAACATTCTTGAATGCAGTGTTGGATACTTTTATGAATGTTTCTTTCCACTTCGGTTACATAAATTGAAATGCCAAGTACTAAGTTCTACAGACCTTTTTACTATGTTGATAATATGTTTCCTCTCTTTTCTTTTAAACTTACATTTTTCTTTAGGTTCCATAACTTGATCAATTTGCTTTAGGCACCACTTAATTTCTGGAGACAGGAGTGGTTTGAAAGCAATGGACGTGCTAATTACAGAGATTTCTTGGTATCCAGGAGATTGGTTCCAGGAACCCACCCCCCCACCGTGGATACCAAAATCTGTGTATACTCATGTCCCTTAGTTGGTCCTCCTTATTTTCAGGCTCCACACGGGCAGATCATAAGCATAGTACACGATCTGTGACTGGGTGAATCTGCAGATGCGGAACCTGCATGTATGGACAACCAACTGTGTGGTGTTATGCACACTGGCTTTGATAAATCAATCATTTTTCTATATCTGTTCCTGTAACTCAAATATTATCCTACTGCAACTTTGCCCAAATGAAGTGCATTACACCTAATGAAGTGCACTCTAATACAGGGGTGAGAAAACTATAGCTCAAGTGCCAAATACGACCTGCTGCCTGTTTTTGTAAATAAAGTTTTTTGGAACACAGCCATACCCATGTATTGTCTAGATGTTATATTTTGACTTAAATAAGAGGTTGTGCATCATGGTAATATTTAAACTTGTTTTTCTTTACTTTATCATTGCATCATAAGTCCATGGGGACGATAGAAAGGGATCCATAATAATTTTAGCTGCCTTATGCATAGCATATTGGTTCAGTAATACTCCTTTCTCTTCTTCTAGCTCTTGCTTATAATTTGTTTTGTTTCATGATGCACATTCATTAAGGAATTTGGGGTTGAAATCTATATAAAAAGGTGGGACGTGATAGAATAGTTAGTGGGTTGCCATCTTGTTTGAAAGGATTTAAATGAAGGGAAATAAAAGATAAGCTGTCAAAGCAGGGATCAAAAAGGTAATGACATGCTCTTAGCATCAGTGGTGCACCAGAACCTTGACTAGAGAGCCTGGTGACCATTGAGTTGCTGGGCCACTTATCTTTGGGGTAGTTCCAAGGAACAGATGAAAATATAGGGGCTGAGACCTTTATGTGTGAGGATTCACATGGAAATCATTTGTGTACACCTCCCTGTGATCATGCCTTAGAAACAGATTTTGCTTACATAAATATCAAACTATTTGAGCTGATTCTGAGTGAGTGTATGTCCTACAATGCATAATAGTTCTGTTAGTGGCCACAACTGGCTAACAGGTTAGAACAGGAGGAGCTTTCTTAACTTCTGGCCCAGGGTATTCTTAGATCACGTGATTTGGGGCTGGAAGGGATCTTAGTGATTATTTATTTCAATTCTCTCCTTATAAAGGTTAGATAACAGTGTCCCAGAGAAGTTAAGTGATTTGCTTCAGGTGACCCTGATTATTAACATGAAAGCCAGAATTAAGACCTAGATTGTGTCAGCTTCTAGTTCATATCCTTCTCTACCTTATCTTACTGCACCCAAACTTGCTGACCATTGTTCTGACAATCTCATTTTATATATTTTTAATGTTGATAAACTAGAAATGATGTCTTTGATATTAAATTAATGCTTTAAAATATTTTACAAAGAGTAAACTTTTTTATTATTTTATTGAGGTCATAATAGTTTATAACATTGTGAAATTTCAGTTGTACATTATAATTTGTCAGTCACCATATATATATGTCCCTTTACCCCTTATGCCCACCATCCAACCCCATTCACCTCTGGTAACCACTACTCTGTTCTCTTTGTCCTTGTGTTTGTTTATCTTCCACATATGAGTGAAATCATGGGGTGTTTGTCTTTCTCTGTCTGGCTTATTTAGCTTAACACAATACCCTCAAGATCCATCCATGCTGTTGCAAATGGGATGATTCTGTCTTTTCTTATGGCTGAGTAGTATTTTGTTGTATATATATACTACATCTTCTTTATCCATTCTTCAGTTGATGGGCACTTGGGTTGCTTCCATGTCTTGGCTATTGTGAATAACGCTGCAATGAACATAGGGGTGCATAAGTCTCTTTGAATTGTTGATTTCAAGTTCTTTGGATAAATGCCCTGTAGTGGGATAGCTGGGTGGTATGGTATTTCTGTTTTTAATTTTTGGAGAATTCTCCATATTGTTTTCCATAGTGGCTGCAACAGTTTGCATTCCCACCAGCACTGTATGAGGGTTCCCTTTTCTCCACATCCTCTCCAACATTTGTTATTTTTTGTCTTGGTACTTATAGCCATTCTAACAGGTGTAAAGTGATATCTCATTGTAGTTTTGATTTGCATTTCCCTGATGATTAGTGACGTTAAACGTCTTTTCATGTGCCTGTTGGCCATCTGTATACCTTCTTTGGAAAAATGTCTGTTCATATCCTTTGCCCATTTTTTGATCTGGTTGTTTGTTTTTTTGTTGTTGAGTTGTATGAGTTCTATATATATTTTGGAGATTAACCCCTTATTGGATATATGATTTGCAAATATTTTCTCCCAGTTGGTGGGCTGTCACAAAGAGTAAACATAGCTAAATTTTGTGAGGTTTCATTTCATATTTGATCAAAGTCAGCAATCACAATTCTGTTTTCTATTGAGGGACACTGAAACGGACCTTTGGCTTAAAACTTTCTTCTCACTATGTTTACATTATTATCTAATTTTCACTGTTAGCAATTAATTTCTTTAGTTAAGCATTATCCTCTTCCTGCTATATTCTTTTGAATTGAAGATATTCCTGAGAGAAATAACATATTAAGTCATTGGTTCCTTATTGTGAATATATATTCCCAGATTACATTAAAATGACATGAAGAACAAAAAGTTTGGGAGGAAAAAGAAAAAAAACCCAAAACACTGAATGGAGAAGAAAAATAAAATGCCAGAGAAGAGAAACTAGAAAACTCACTAAAGATAAAATTTGTAGATTGAGAAATCTCCATACTGTTTGCCATAGTGGCTGCACCCGTTTGTGTTCCCACCAGCAATGTATGAGGGTTCCATTTTCTCCATATCCTCTCCAACATTTCTTATTTTTTGTCCTGTTAGTTATAGCCATTCTGATGGGTGTAAGGTGATATTTCATTGGAAAATAGTATGGAGATTTCTCAAAAAATTAAAGTAGAAATACCATATGATTGGGCTATTCCACTACTGGGTATTTATCCAAAGAATATGAAAATCAACAACTCAAAGAGATTTATGCATCCCTATGTTCATCGCAGCATTATTTACAATAGCCAAGATGTGGAAGCAACCCAAGTGCCCAACAATAGATGAATGGATAAAGAAGATGTGGTATATATATATACAATGGAATAACACTCAGCCATAAAAAAAGATAAAATCGTCCTGTTTGCAACAACATGGATGGACCTGAGGGTATTATGCTAAGTGAAACAAGCCAGACAGAGAAAGACAAACATCATATGATTTCACGCATATATGGAAGATAAACAAACACATGGATAAAAAGAACAGAGTAGTGGTTTCCAGAGGGGAAGAGATTGGGGGTGGGCGAAAGAGGTAAAAAGGAACATATATATGGTGATGGATAAAAACTAGACTATTGGTGGTGAACATGTGGCAGTCTATACGGAAATTGATTTATAATAATGTACACCTGAAATGACACAATGTTAAAAGAGAATAGGACCTCAATAAAATAATTAAATTAAAAAAAATTGTAGGTTGAAAGGGACCTTACAGGTCTTTTACCAGCCCCATCTGGTTCCTGAAACCGGTCTGCAATAATTCAAATGTTCCAGTGATAGGAAGCTTTCTACTTCCTGAGGAAGTTTACTCCGTCTAGGACAACTGGGACAATCATTTTAGACAGTTAGCCTTTATATTGAACTGAAATTTGTCTCCCAGTAGTTTCTTCCATTGATTTCTATTTCCTCAGCCACTTGACATGCTTCTCAAGAATACAAGGAATGATCTGTCCATAGCATGCCTCATTTTGTATAAACTAAATATTTCTCTTTCCTTCTAGGAATATGACACATTCTTCCTGTAGTTGTTTCTCTGACATGTTTGGTCTTTGCTAAAAGGTGGGATCCAGAACAAATTTTTCACTATTGTTGCTAGAACTAACTTTTTGAAAGTCAGACTCAGGTGTTATGAAAGGTGTCAAAGGGAAACAACTTTATTTTTTTTTTTAAGTTTTCTAATCCATAGGAGGGAGAGCTAAAGAAAGCAGTATGGGCTTCAAAGCCTTGGGTTGAAAAGGGAATCCATGCTATAATGAGGCTTCTGGGTGCTTTTAAAGAATCAAATCATACAAGTTCTACAACTCTCAGGAGATATAGACAGATATAAACTTGCAAAGGTGCCAATTAGGGACCCAGAAAAGAAAATTTAAGATTCTCCCCATTGAGTAAAAGGTAGAATAGAAATTGGAACCTAAATATAAATTTTGAGAAATCTGCATAGGTCTCTAAACCTCAGAATAGTTCTGAGGACTTGCCTCTCAACCTCTTGACTATGTTGTGAATCGGTGTGTCAATCTATGCACATAATCCTTTTAGCCCTTTTAACATAATCTATTCATAGCCAAGAAGGAAAAGCCTCCCAGGAGGTGTCATTGATTTTTTTTTTTACTAGATGTCTTTTGACAAGTCCTTTTCCACTACTGAGCATGGGAATTCCAATCAGGCTTCATGAAAATTAACCTGCCTTAGAGGGAGCTCAATCCTGTCCCCTAAAGGTAGTCAGATGCACGGCAGGGTAAATAGGGCAACCTGAATATGGGTATGCTGTCTCTGAGGTAAATGCATATGCCTGGAATTTAATAATAAGAAAATGAAATTAAGGCTTCATTCCCTGCTAACATGCAAATGTATTTTGGAAGGGTAATCTATGTATCCCTGCTGAAAATTTTAACCTTATGGTGAATTCTTTGAATAATATCTTTCCAGATACCAGGGGTTAAAGGAAGAAGAGAAACAGGAAATTGAGGTAACAAGAAGAACGGGAAGACTGAAGCCGCCAAACTTAACTTTGCACTTGAGAAGTTTGTGGGCAGGAAGAACAGTTGCTACTCAAGTCACTGAATACCAAGCCAAGACCCCAAATTCAATTCATGCAAGTATCTTACTCAATGTTTATATTAACATAATTATTCCAAATGCTTTTTCTCAGCTCTTTTTTCCTGTTACTCTACTTCCTGTCAATCTAGTCCATATCCAAATCTTAAAATTATCTCTGCTCCGTCTTCTCTGGACCTCTGCCCAGGCCACCCCATGTGTCTGGAATGCTCACGTCATCGCAGCTTAAATACCTCTTTTCATTGATGAGTCTGAATTCTCTCCTTTTCTAGACAATGAGACCTGGGAACTGCACCCTTATCCATACCCTGTGGATATCATGCTTGACTCAACATTTTCCAATCTGGCCACTAACCATTTTGATATCCTATAATGTTTTACCTGTTGCCTATGCAGTTGTTAATATCTCCAATTCTTCAGACTGTCTTTCATTGGTAACTGCCTTAGATCACAGACTTCTGGAGAGAAATGTTTAGCTCATATCCGTCAGAATGTCATTGTCATATGTAAAGAGTGGAGAGAAGAAGCCCACTTACTCTTAAGTCTTTTATTCATCAATTCCTCGATTACAATCCATTACTTGTCTGCTGGGGGCACTCAAAATTACCATTATGACGACTCCTTTAGACTAAAATTTTGTTTTCAAATCACCTTGTTAAATTGAACATAAATTCCCTGGAAAGAGTAATATTACCCATTAACAACCATTAGTTCACTATTAGAGTTTAGTTGATCAGATTATCTGACTGTCAGGTTACAGAGAGCTGATCTCTGGGAAATGGAACACAGGAAAGGGAGATTTGAATGACATGAAAGGGCATCAGAAACGTTCAGAGAAGGAGATATTGTTTGGGAACTCTCTTCTTCATAGCTTTCCCAGTCCTATGCCCACTCAGCAGCTCAGTTATCAGGTAAGGGACAGGAAGGACTGGAAAAAGAAAAAATAATGAAGCAGTTTCTATCAGGCAAACTGAGCATATAAGTGCATAATAAATGCTCTCTCATGCGGATGACTGTAAGAAGAAATATTTAGTATTTCTATGGTAAATAACTATTGGATTCTGTCCAGAGGATTTAATAATTTGTTTTCCCAGCTGATGACTTTTGATTCAAAAACTAAAGATGTAAATAGGTGATGGAGGAGAATATTCAGCAGATTACATGGTCAATCTAGGATCCAGGGAATGCTGGAAAATTAGCCCATTCAACCACATGGAGCTTCCTCTTCTTTGGAAGACAATTTCCTTGCAGATTGACAATAGAAGAGCAGCGAAAAAAGTAAACCTAGAGCAACAGGATGAAAAGGTCTCATGTGTGTTCATGAACTTTAGTGACACTTTTATTTCCAAGAAGGAAGGAAGGGCAGACAATTAGTTACTATTATGCAATTTCCTGGTACTCTTTTATTATGCTAATAAATATATCCCCTCTGACAAACTAGATAGTGTATTAGAGCCTGTGAGGAAAGCTCTTAAATGTGGATTTTCTTTTCCTTAGAGAACAGATTGCACATTTATTGTTCCTGTTGTTGCTCCTTTGAGCAAAAATGTGAGTTTATGTTAGAAGGAAGTTCTAAAGGGAAGCTTACTTTCCATTGGGACTTTTTAATTTAAAATACACACACACACATACACACACACACACCTCTATGTGGGCCCTACTTTGTGTCAGAATTTATGGTGCAAGATGCTTTGTGGGGCTTATATCAGCATACTCCCACAATAACTTATAAGGTCAATATTATCATCCCATTATCTAGATTAGGAAACAAAGACATAAGCTATATTCTGATGTTCAAGACATTCAACTATTTAAAACCATAATGTATATTTAAATTGTTTCAATATGAAGAAAATAAAGAATAACAACACACTCACAGAGTTTTAGCATGCTTTAAATCTTCCCAAGTTTTTTGATGTCCACTACCCCATATAATCTTTATGACAACTGTTTGAAGGAGGAAAGCTAAGTCACATTATATCTACTTTGCATATATACAAATTAAGAGGTTCAATGGCTTATTAAGGTGATAGAGTCAAGTGGTAGATCTGGAACTAGAAATACTCCTCCTAATACCCTGTGCAAAAAGGCAGAGGAAATTCACTTTATGGTAAATGTTTATTATAATTTATACATGTGTATATTATGTTCTTATTTCCTTTTCTTTTCTTTTTTTGCTGAGGAAGACTGGCCCTGAGCTGACATCCGTTGCCAATCTTCCTCTTTTTTCACTTGAGGAAGATTAGCCCAGAGCTAACATCTGTGCCAATCTTCCTCTATTTTGCATGTGGGATGCTGCCACAGAACGGCTGTTGAGTGGTGTAGGTCCACACCCAGGATCCGAACCTGTGAACCCAGGCCGCTGAAGTGGAGCACAACTTTAGCCACTACGCCACAGGATTGACCCTTCCTTTTCTATTTTATTCAAGGTAATACATGTTTGCTGTAGAAAATGTAATGAAATAGAAAAATGTGATTAAGAAAAAATGATTTCATTGCCCAAAGGCACTTTTTATTATCCTTTTGGAAACAATTATTCTAGAGGTCTATAATACAATGTAATGTAATGTAAATGGTATAATATGATATAAAAGTTATTAATGTTAATTATTATTATAATTATTATTATATTAAAATATTGTAATTATTAATAACATTATTAATTAAATGTTAAAATTTAATATATTATAATATTATATACTGTTATATAGACCTGGATTTGATGAGTCTTATCACTTAATGGCTAGGTGGCAAAATTATTTAATCTCTGAATTTCAGTATACTCATCTGTAAATGAAGATAATAATAATAACTATATTATTTGAGATGTGGATTAATTGCTATAGTGTGTATAAAGCACTTAGCGTAGTACCTGGCTCTGAGTAGATATTTAATAAATGTTAGTAGTCATTGTTCTTTGTATATTATTATTCACATGCATATATATTAAATAAATATATCCATGAAATTTTTATAAACATAAGATTATTTTGCTTATGCTCAGAATTTTGTTGAATTCTGCTTTTTCTTTATCACTCAACAATAGCTATGGATATTTTTCTACATCAATGGATATTCATAACTATATTTTTAATGGATATTTACTATCTAACGTATGGATGTACCACACTTTATTTAATGCCTGTGTATTGGTAGACATTTAAGTTGGTTGTAATTATAAATAATTCTGACATGAACATCTTCATACATATTTGTCTCTACATGTTCAGCTATTTCATGAAAGTAAATTCTTATTAGTGTGATTAATTTGTCCAAGAGAAGCATGGCAAAGGAGGGAGTTCATCTAGAAAGTAGCATATTTCTAAATTAGCCTAATTGTAGAGAAAAAGAGTGATTAATTCAGTGGTATGTTAGGCATATCGGTTAAGATGAGTTAGTTGCAAAAAATAGAACATGTTAACTCACCTAGGGTAAACAATAAAGAGATTTCTTATCTTATAATTAGTATTATTAAGACTTCAAGTTTTTTTTTTCATTTTTATATTCTGTTATAAGCAGCTCAACTCACTTCATTAATATCCTTCATGCCTTTAAGATGGCTACAGCCATTCTGGTTATAATATCCAGACACTACTAGTCCGATGCAAGAAGAGATCTCTTTTTGTATTTTCTTTTACCAGTACAGAAAAAGATGGATAGTAAGCTATCTGGCTAGCTAGATATAGCAAGACAAAGAGCAAGCCATGTGAGATAGAGAGACAGAACAGTGAGAGCAAAAAGAGAGAAAAAGGAAAGGAGAGCTTGAGAGAAGAGACAGCTAACCTCCTCTTAAGCATTAACCCTTTCTAAAATATTTACTACAAAGAATCAGGAAGCAGGAAGGCTGTAATAAAGGCCAATTATATGAGAATAAGCCCACCAAAAGTGAACATGGACCAAACTGTGATTAAGTATACTAGGTATTTTTTCTCTTGGAGGGGAGGCATTGGAAAGGAGGTAGACAAAAATGGAAGCTTCCTGTTGTGGTTAGAGTGTTATCTTCTCTATTCCCCTATTTTTAAATTTTTAAATTCTTAACCTAATGTTCTAAGGCACCAAGTCTATAATTCTTTAGGGTTCTGATGTCTTCATTTGGGGAAGAGATGAGAACACATCAGAGTAGTCTTTCCACACTCAAAGGCTGTTCTCTTCATAATAGTAATGGGTTCTCCTGTGTCCTCCTGGGCCCAGATATACTGACAGTTCAGCTCTTAGCAGAAGTCTTTTAAATGGGCCTTAATCATGTTACTTAGCTGCAATGGAGAAGTTTAAAAAACTGCCATTCTAGTCCCCATCTCAGATTACACCTACCCATGTTATTCAACATAACTCACTAGACATAATCAAATGAGCACCACATATCTACATATCTAATACGATAAAGAATGCTCCATGTTTCCCTTCCTCACAAATATTAGAGTCCTAAAAAATTAAGGTGCAAATATCTGTCAGTCCACTCTCAATTTCTTATTGAATTCAGAACAGTCAGAGGGATCTCACTCAGATTACTGGTATAGTCACCTTCAACAGCTATAGACTATACTGTTTACCATCATGGTGCATAGCTTTTTAGGGCTGCCATAACATGGTACCACAGACTGGGTGCCTTAAACAACAGAAATTTATTTACTCATAGTTCTGGAGGCTAGAAGTCCAAGATCAAGGTGTCGGTATGTTCGTTTCTTCTGAGCCCTCTCTTCTTCGCTTGCATATAGCCATCCTCTCCCTGTGTCATCATGCAGTCTTTTTCCTGCACTTGTAAATCCCTGGTGTCTTTGTGTGTTCAAATTTCCTGTTCTTATAAGGACACCAGTCAGATTGGATTAGGGCCCATCCATATGACTTCATATAATTTTAATTACCTCCTTAAAGGCCCTATCTCCAAATACAGTCACATTCTGAGGTACTGGGGGTTGGGGCTTCAACATAGGAATTGTGGGGGTACACAATTCAGCCCATAATAGGTGGGTAGAGCTTCTCCATTAAATGTGAAATTTTACAAATCTTAATGAACTAAGAATCTAAGTACTAACTCTTCTCACAAAAGCAAAAGTGATATTTCCCAATTTCTGTTGCAAAATATCCTTCTAGCATCCAAACTGAGGTCTGAAAATTTCTCATTTCTACGTTGCTTCAATTTGTCTTCTACCATATGTATATTTAAGACTGTTTTCTCTTGAGTTTTGGTTTTCCTAACACAGTTATTAAATTCTTTCCCAAAGTACCCCTGTAATTAGAGACATAAAATCCTAGATATGTACCCTTGCTCAAAGCATCAATTATTTAAGACTGTCAATTTCCACCTTTCTGACAATAACAATGACAAAAATAGTCTACCATCAATCTAACATTTAATCCAGATTTATACTTGATTTATTAGTACTCTGCCCTTCCTTCCCCTTCCCCTCCCATTAGTTTATCTCCTCTTCTTTATACCTTTCTTTAGGGTCTTAAAACTATTCATTCACAGACATATTGTTTCATTGTCATGGCCATTCCAGCTTCCCCAACTAAGATCCTTGTCTCTGTAAAGCTTTCCTAGAACTGCCTGAAGGATAAACACTAACCTCCTCTCAGATATTTACATATTTTTACCATTTTTTTATATCCTATTTATCCAGAGGGAATTCCCAAATGGGTCCTATTGTTGACTATCTGTCTGTAGATTTCAGATATCTCAGATTTCAGATTCTCTCCATTGCTTCCTGGATTGAGGCTCTTTCTGAGGGAGTCACTGAAGCAGATTTCTTTGTCCTGGATCTTCCAATCTCCCTCATTCTAGGCTTCTGACTAACCTGCCAAGTCATTTGCCACTGCCCACATCTCTACTTTTATTTGCATCCAAATTAGAGGACCAAGTGTATCACCTCAAGTTCTGCCCATTGGGAGGCTTGCTCCTCGCCACTGTCTTTCAGGGCCACCACTGAGTGGAACCAGAGTGTTGCAGCAGTATGTGTTAGGCTTACACACACCTATCACGCTGACTCATCCCTGAGTGAAGCTTGGTATTTTCCCTTGCTTAGCTTCTGACGGCAAGGTGTGAGCTGATGGGGAGGCACTAGAGCAACAGCAGTGAGCGACTTGGGGATTTGGGATATTTTCTTGTGCAGCTTACTTCTGATTCTGCTCGTGCCTCATCCTTGATGGCCCACTTCCATCTTACAATGGATTGCTGCTGGACCCGACCATATTTATGACTTGACTCAAAATGAGTAGCTCTGTCTGGATGATCATTTGATGCTTCATGACCGGGTGTTCTGTCTCTACCTAGGCCCAGGTAGATGAAATATCTTTGCTACAGAACCCTAGAGTTCTAAGTTGTAATTCTATTTTTGGCCTTTCTGTTAACTTCACATCACACAGATACCTCTAAAAGAATACCATAGGACTGCCACAATGTATACCCAAATGGCAGGGCTGCATGCTTCATACCATGAACCTGCTGTCAGGCTCTTTCCTCCTTTAGGCCCCTAAAACTAGCAGCCTGCTTGGCTTTCAGTAAATAGGTTGGAGCATTATTCTCCAACCTATTTACTGAAGTGTGAAATATACTGCCTCCAAATACCCTGAAAAGGCCTAACAGGTGATGTGCTTTCTCCTTACTGGTGGGAATTATGAGGTGAAATAATTTGTTCTTTACTTTGGAGTAGATATCCTAGGAGATCCTAGACTACTGGGCTCCTAGAAATTTCACCGCTGTGACAGAGCACTCTCTGGAGCTCATGTTTCTTATCAAAGCCTCCAAGGTACTTGCCAGTTTTTGATCACCTGGCTTGGTTAACATAATGTCTTCAGTATAGTGGACCAATATGTCATTCTGCAAAATAGCTAGATAATTCCAGTCCTTTTGAACTACGTTTTGAGAAAGTGCAGGAGCCTAAGAACAAGACCAGAAAAATATATTTCTTGCCTTTCTCGTATAAATATGAACTACTTATGGTTCTCATTTTGATAGGTATGGAAGAGTACATTTACCAGACGAATAGCAATATACTATACACCTGAGATTGTGTTCATATGCTCTAGCAAAGACATCTGGAATCACAGCTATAACTGGGCCTATTATTTGGTTGAGGTTCAGTAGGCTAATGTCATTCTCCGTCATCCAACTTGTTGCTGTAGAGGCCTGATTGGTGAATTAAATGAATATGTTATGGTAAATACTACTTCTGTATCCTTCTCCTGGAATGTGGCACTATTTTTTATTTAAAATCTGGTTTAGGAGTGGAGAGAAGTTTTAAGGGCCTCCACTTGGTCTCACCCACCATAATAGTTCTTGCCCCACAGGCCAAGGAATCAATGTCAAGGTTCGACCAACCCCCAAATATGTCCATTCTAAATATACATTTGAGTACCTTGAAAATGACCTCTGGACCTAGTGAACCCAGTGTGAGTTGCACCTCAGCCTAGACTTCATTTATTACTTGGCCTCCATATTCCTCCATTCTAACAAGGTTTCTATGATGATATCTTATATTTCCAGGTATTCAGGTCAACTCAGACCCTGTGTCCAATGGTCCTCAAAATGTCTGGGTATCTCCTTTCTCTAGTGTATTGGTATCTGAGTAAAAGTCTATGTGACACTATGAAGAAGGGTAGAATTGTTGTACTCACACATGTCATGTTTATGTGGGTCCTTCCTCCCCAACAGTCAATGGATTCTGAGAGCTGGCTCACATCTGGAAACTGGGCAAGAGATCATGACTTCATTGGACTAGCTGCCTTCAGCCTCCTGATTATCAATTATTAATTTATTCAGGGTGTATAGATGGAGCAATAACCTTGCTGATTGCCCACCTATCTTGCCCCCAGGAATACAATATTTCATTAAATATTTCCATAGCACTCTGCAAGTGAGGTCCTTCTGACTTCTACTCTGACCTCTTGCTCAAAAGAGTAACTGTACCTATCTTGCTTCCAATTATTGAGCACCACCAAGAAGCTGCTGTTATTTTGAAATCCTAACATTCCCATTCTTATTAGGAAGCTAGGTCTATAACCACATCACCTGCTGCAACCGTTGCATACAGAGACGGTCATCACCGAGTTTCTTAAAAATGCCGGTGCTTCTTTTTATCAGAGAATTCCTTATTGTTTTGGTAAATGTAGCACCTTCATGGCCCTATCTCAGAACAGTAGCCTAGTGAGATTTTTGGCCATTAAATAGTGCATTCCTTCTATCATGCCCAATTCTTTGAGAATTTTGATTCCTTCCTCATTGTTTGTAACTGCTTTTCTGACATCTCTATCTCATTTAATGTGAGTCATTGGCTTCTCTGAATGTGCAAGAAGCAACACAGCAGTGTATTTATTAGTATCATCTCTCAGGGTTCTTTCCAGGATGCTAAATCCTGTATCTCAGGAGAGTGCTCCTAGATTGATACCATTTTTCAGATTTAAATTTTTATTCCTTTACCTTTGTCCAGCATCCTGAGGCTCCAGTCCCATATGTACTCTGCTGGTTCCTGCTGGTACCTGTTGGCTGGGTCCTGCAGACCATTCAGCATATAACAACCTTCTCCTCAGAAGTCTCAGTATTTCCCTGACCTGATGATTGTGACTTGACTCTAGTTATTAGTCCGGTGGCCAGAAGGGAAGTGACCGTAGATCTTAAGAGCGAGGAAGAGGACACGTGTATTCTTGCAAGGCAGAGCCCTCTGTATTACTTTTAAGCAAGTAGGGGAAGCTCTAGCCTTTTATAAGGAGGATGAACTACTTCCAAGTTCAGGAAAATCTGGGGATTAATGATTTTCAGGTGCATTATCTCAGATATATCCATTTAGAGTCTCAGGGTCCCACTCCTTCCCAATCTAGGAGCTAACCTTAGCATAGCAGACCTGCCAGGGTTGAGAAGTCAATCTTTTCTGGAGCTCTGCTACTCTTATAATTAAGTTCTGTAACTGATGTCAAGTTTTTTTGCCTCCTAGCTACAGGAGAGAGAATCTTTTTAAAAGCTGCAAGGATCCCTTCTGGCTTTCACACTTAACCTTGTATTGGTGAGCAATTACCTCAAGCCTTTCAGTGTTTTTTTCAATGCATCAATGATTTCATGGTATTCATACCTATTATTTTCCTCAAAGCTCTATAACAACTCTGATATTATACCTATCAGTGCATTTCCATCCTCTAGTATCCCATCCTAGTTCACCACTAGTGAACTTGCTAATATTGCATCACAAATGTATGCTAAGATCAATTAGTGCTCCATCTAATACAAGTGACGGCATCCTTACTGCCAGCCAGCCAGTTAGTGATCCAGATCCAAAATCCCACTTTAGAGTCTACTTCCTAGGACCACTTCTTGTACCAACTATCATGAATCTGGTTGCCTGAAAAACAGACTCAGAGACTGATATTTGTGTGTGTGTAGGAAGCGGTTACTGGGACATGATCTCAGTAATAACATCCGTCAAGGATGCAGAGTGCAAGACTGAGTAGAAGGAGTAGTTGAACTGAGATGTAGTTGCAAAAGTGGCTTCAACTGATCCCATGGAAAGTATTGGAGCTGGGATGGCCTTTTAAAGTTTTTCTGAATAAAGGCGAGGGACCAGGCTGCAGTGCCCATAGCACGACCATGTATTGCATGCTGAATTTTTGAGAGGAGTGTAACCTTGACTGAGGTGGCTTTCTTCCAATGTGGGCTATTCCTCGAGAGGGACTCAGCCATGAGTCATCAGCAGCTAACATTCTGGACAGTTGGAGAAATGAGTGCTTTGGTCCTAAAGATTAATGTAGGTGGCCTACAATAATATTCACTACATTTTTTCATGATAGTAGCAAGAAAATAAAAGGAATGATAAAGAGAAAGTTCATTGATTTCTGATAAAGAAAGATATTTAAGAATTGTCAGTTCTGTCCTTTAGAAAGGAACAAGAGTGCTAAAGAGAGCCAAACTTTCCTCTTCAGTCTGTTAATTGGATGCACAGTACAAAACGTGACCTTGGCGTGGAGGAAAGTGAGATCTTAGGCAGCAGTTTGAGGTAAATAGTGTTATCAACAAGTTCTAGGCTTCAGTTCAAGGAAGAGGTGAAAGAAAAGACTGAGAATATAGTGGAGTTTCTTCTCATTAGGCAAGGGTAAGTTCTTCAGATATGTGCTATGAGAGAAAACAGCATGTATGATTTTATTTATAGTTAGACCTGATCAATATTATGAATAATACAGTATAGTTTGTTGAATACATTTTATAAAACAGGGAGTATATCCTTGGAATTTGGAAAATAAAACTCAGGTCAAGATAGGTTAAGTTATTTAACCACGGGCACACAGCAAGTAAGAGCTAATATGAGGATTACTAACTTCATTCTATTGGATTCAAAATATGTTTGTGTGTGGTGTGTATATATATATATTTATATAGTGTATATATAAATGTGTATATATAAATATATATATATTTAATTACACTCCTTAGTACAGAATGAAATATCTTGAAAATTGACCCTAAGATAGTAATTATGAAAAACAAGGGCAATGGAGACAAGAGATTGATTCTCAAACCAGAGGCACATGTCAAATTGAGTCGTGGGAAGGGGCAGAGTTGAGTGGATTGTTTGTTTAATTTAACGGTTCCAGTGCTCCAAATGTGGCTGCAAAGGGTGACAGGGTATTGGGATGAGGAATTGTTGACTTGAAGCTCTGTGGAGAAACCTCTGAAAGATCTCTGAAATTGGAGATTTTTTTTTCAAGCTTAGTCGTTTATCACAGGATCTTTGGCAAATATTTCTGTTTATGAGCTGAAGTAAATTTAAACAGGAAACTTTACAGTTTTATTTGTGATTACACAGCAGCAATTTCAAGACTGTTTTCCTTGGGAATCCGGTTGGTAATTACTAAAACTCCAAAGCTAATTATGTTGTTATGCTAGTGGGACTGTAGCTATGGATGAGAAGTCTTTTCCATTAACAGGCTCAATTTGTAGGCACTAATAATTCCACTTTCACCCTTAACTCTTCCTCTGTTTCTTCCCACCCCTTAGGGGTGGAGACAAACGATAACTCAAGTGATATGTCCCTTTGGAGAGGGAGATTTTGTTTAAAAAAATGTTCAGTCAGAACAGAAAATTTCTTTTCTTAAGGAGCAAGCAATCAAGCTGTATCCACGGCATTTGAGATATCCTGAAAACACAAAGATGATTTATTTGAAAATGGCAAACTGGTTTCCAAGAAGACTGAGACCTCTTTAACAAGGCAGAGCTAAATAGATTATAAATAAGTTACATTAAATAACTAATCATAGATTGTATTGTTGTGAAGAGCTAATATCTGACACCCCACATGAGTAGGATGTTGTTTCTATAAGCTGTTAAGTGTGTAGTGAGGTGTGAGGCTTCAAATATACAGGAATATAAATATTCTTGGATAGGCAGTGTATCTAAAGCATCCCGCACTGAAGCAAAGGCAGCTGTTTATTTTAACAATACCACATTTAGGTAAACAAAACACCAAATTTGTTTAAATAGAAGTTCACTTATTCAAATAAATGTATTCAAATAAATAAACATTTATTTGAATAAGTTATCAAGCTGGGTTTTTTTTGCGTTTTTTTTTTTTAGTTGCTCTCTTCTGAGACATGAAGGGGAAATTAAACACATCCAAGGCAACAAAGAATGTAACAAAGAACGTAAATGGCCAAATGTCAAGACATGCCAAATTAAAGCCAACACAGCAAAGGCGTTGTTGTTAGACTGTTGTATCTTCTTGGAAATAGGACATAGTCATATTTTCTGGAAAATGGGAATAAGTTCCTATCTTGCTTTGTGACTTTGGGAATGGTTACTAATATTGCACTGTTTCTTAGTTTCCTCATTTAAATAGGGAAAAATACACTATCATGCTGATGATGGGGAAAGGATAACACCTTTTATCATAGTTATAAATATTTTCAGTCCAATTATACTAAAAAATATATATAAATATGATTTGATTTGTAACATTTTAAAATTTCTGATAATAGCATAGTCCCTTTTTTTTTTCCTGAGGAAGATTGGCCCTGAGCTAACATCTGTGCCCATCTTCCTCTATTTTGTATGTGGCATGCCACCACAGCATGACTTGATGTGAGTGGTGCATAGGTCCACGCCCAGGATCCAAACCTGCAAACCCTGGGCCGCCAAAGTGGAGTGTGCAAACTTAACCATTACACCACTGGACCGGCCCCAGCATAGTCCTTAAAGGGTGAAATTTTACAGCAAAATAGTCCTAAAATGTGATTAATTAAAAACTGGTCTGTAACATACGCATTTTGGTGGACAGCGCTACGCTGTAGAAACCCTTAATTCTTTGCTTGCAGAGACTGAGGACAGACGATGATTCCAATCTTGCTTCTGTTATTTACCAAGCTGCTTGATTTTGCACAAAATATTTGTTCTTAATATTTCAGCTTTTAACCTCTCTGAATTTCAGTTGCTTTACCTGTAAATTGAGGATGATGACACTGATCTCACAGAGTTGTGAAGAATCAGATGACATAAGCAAAGTACCTACCACAAGCAGAAAGTGCTTAACATGCCTTTTGTAATTTCCACATGCAATTCAACAGGAAAGCTAAATATTACATGGTCCAAATATTTTCTTAAAATTGAAGGTAAACTGTAATCATCATTGTTCTAGGTTTTTAAATCTTTCTTTCCCTCCCCACCACCCCTAACCAACAAACAGCAACTACAAGAACTAATCTGCATTAATATTGGCTATTTTAGAGCGGGATTTTGCTTTTATGTTGTGAAATAAAATTGCTCCTGAAGTAAACAATCATCTCAGGTAGTCTTTGTTGATATTATCATGTAAATTAGTTATTTTAATGAGAAAGTAACATTTTTTCACTTAGTTGATCCTTAATAAAAACATGTTGATTACCTGATTAACCCAGCCAAATAACATATGATCTGATCAGCTGGATTCAAAGCATATTTGTATGTTGTAAGAAAATCAGAATTTGAAATACATTCACTAGCATGGTAACATTTGAGTTTACAGCAATTATATGTCTTATTAATAAGGCACTGATGATTAGAGTTGCTTTATGACTTAGTAAAATTTTGGAAAGAGATTACAATGTTAAAAGAAATAGAAAAAATAATGATCAAAGGTCAGAGTTTTGGGTACCAAATGAATGCGATAGACTAATTTTCAAGCAGTTGTCCTAATTCATTCACACTCGTTATACTGAAAATATATTGAATGAGTATTCTTAGAACATCCATGAAGTACTTCAGTGGACAATACCCTTAATATGACCCTGAAGCTACAAATGGTGAAAACTTTTCAAATAATTCATGGCTTTGTTACTGAAGATTTGTGAAGCTCAATGAATTATAAAAAGGTAGTTCAGGGATTTCTTTTCATCAGAAGTACATATCTACCACCATCTTCTAAATTACAGGTTTCTATTACTCTGAGCTTTCGCTCTGTGTAAGTGCTATGTCGAAATGATGAGTTGCTTTGCATGAACTCCTATGTAAATTAGGAAAAATGACTAAGACAAATTTATTGTCCAGGAGTTTGTATTAATTGTTTTCTTTTTTTTTCTTTTACACTAGGTTTAATTTTGATATAAAGCTTACAGAAAATGGTTATGTTAATAGAGAAACTAAGAAATTTATGGTTTGTGGAATATCAACAATCATTAAAAATATCTTTTTTAGCATTTGAAGGAAGCTCTCTTCCTATTGACTTTTTAATGTGTGTGTAAAACAGGAAATGGAGAAATGAGATTACTGAATTGTGTGGAGAGATATAATAATTCTGGAATTTAGGATGGCCAATGAATGACTGGTTAGATGTGTGAGGGATTTCCAGGATATAAACACTGAATTTAGGCTCTGTCTCTGCTGAATTGATAATCTCTATTGATCTGTACTCAATTTACTGACTCTATCTTCTGCCATCTTAAATCTGCTGTTAAGCTCATGTAATACAATTTTCATTTCAGTTATTATAGTTTTTAACTCTAGAATGTCCGTTTGGTTCTTAGTTTCCATTTCTTTATTGAGATCGCATGTCTGATTGCTCATTATTTGCATATATTCATTCAATTCTTTGAACATATTTATGACACCAGCTTGGAAGCTTTTGCCTGCTTTATTCAACATTGTGCCCACTTGAAATCTATTTCTATTGACTACATTTTTTTCCTGAGTATGTATCACAGTTTTATATTTCTTTGCTTGTCTAGTAATTTTTTGTTAAAAATTGGACATTGTAGATATTATAGTGTAGCAGCTCTGTATTTTCTTTTGTTCTTCTGAGGGTTATTGGCTCTATTTCTTTAGTACGTGATTAAGTTGGCTTTCAAAACTATCTCCCCCATGGTGTGAAGGCAGTGATGTCTCTGGTCAAATCTGTGTGTGTGTGCATGTGTGTGTGTGTCTATCTCTTTAGATATCTCCTTGATTCCTATATAATTTAGTAATCAGCGAATGCTTAGGAATAAGTTATTCTCAGACATCTCTAACCAGTAAGGCCTCCATCCTCACTTGATCAGGCTATGTTTGGGTGAAATTCATTGAAAATCACAACAAATCCCCAAATCTCCCCAGGCTTTCAACTTTTCCTGAAGCTTCCTAGGGTGTGCCAGATCTGCACATGATTTTGAGGTTAGCCAGTGATGGATGGGAGTGTTTATTGCTCCAACATTCTATGATGCCCTTGCTTCCCAAATCTTCTCCTTAGATTTTTAGCTTTTCTGTCATCCATTCTTCTCTGAGTCTACCACCTCTGGCAAGTAAAGCTGGAGATTTTATTGCCTAAGCTGAAATGGATGGGGGTGTCTCTAGTTAAGAAGATCACAGATCCTCCATTCTTCTGTGATGTAGTAATAGTTGCTCATGAATAACCACTTCTCAAAATTTTACCTGCCCTTGATCATTTTCAAGTGTCTTGAAATCGTTGTTTATAGTTATTTTATCCAGTTTTATATTTATTTTCTGCAGAGGAAAATCACCCAATCACCTCACACTGCCGTTACCAGAAACAGAGTGCTAGATGGATATTTTAAAATGTAGTTAATCTGTTCATTAATATATTTATGTTTGGGATTTTCTCTTCTACACTTAGATGAAATATTCTATAAGACCCATAACTTTTATGTTCATTATTATATAACAAACAGTCCTACCGTTGCTTTAAGATTTTAAAACACAGACTCAATTAAGAAATTAGAATGTTTAATCCAAGATATTAATAAAAATTTTGTATTGGATTTAATGTTAAATATTCTCTGCCCATCCCCTTCCCAGCTTGTGCTTCAGGTTGCATACAGGCATAGCTTTGTTAGCTTCTCTAGCATTAGAAGAAATTTTGTTGGTTCTCTAGGATCAGAGTCAGTTTTCAACCACTGCATGGTGAGATCAAGAGAAAGAATGTAGCTGGGAAAGGAAAAGAAGTGTATTTCTTGAATCAGTTTTATTAGCTCTGTGCCTTCGGGAGCTGGCAGACGTTCAAAGGTTTTTAAAAAATTCCTATTACCAAAGATTGTTCACTAAATCTCCCTGTATTATGAGCAATGTACACTTTTCTCCAGCAGGCTACTTTTGTCCCCTTCAGCTTTTGTTTCAATGACACTCTGCTCTACCCGGATACAATTAAGGTTCCCACTTGCTGGCAGAAGTCCTCTTGGATAGAAGTTCAGTTAGCTCCAGGCTACCTCCCTTTCTCTCATGACCCACATCAA